>NW_017189517.1:46373056-46673892 GCF_001704415.2 Capra hircus
GTATCCAGTGAGCAGTTACCCGGATAGAGGTGGCCAGAATCCTCTCTCATCTAATTGGTGCTATGAGATAGAATCCAGGGTTTTTTAATGGACTTTCAGTCCTGATTTAAACTTCTAAGCATTGCCAGCTATAGCTCCACAGTTGGATTTCTCCACAGGGGAGGGGCTTCCGGTGGAATGGTGCGGTTAATGCAAATAACAGTGGACATGTTGTCAGAAAACTTGGCTTCCAGCTTTGTTTCCGTTGAAAAATAGCACTGTGAGCACTGTCAAATTGTTTAACCTCCTTGGGTTTCAGGGTTCTAACTTTAAAAGGAAAGAGCTGGACAGTAGAAGTCTCTGAGGGTGCTTCTAGCTCTAACATTTGGTGATTTTTTTTATTTGAAATCCACTATGGAGATGTCATCTCTTCTCTCTAGTAGGTAATACCAGATCACTCTGAGGAGTTTTGTGATGTAAGTCACCCAAAATGCTCAATTCTAAAAAGATATCTGAAGTATATAAAGGTATATTTTGTAATTTTCTTTACAAATATTTGCAGACAGATGGCTAGCACAATTGTTTCTGGTGTAAAAGCAGACATTGTTCAAATATAATAAGAACCAGATAAATCTGTGGGGATTCTCTTAACTCTGTCTCCAGAGAATCAGTGCTAAGAAGTCAAATTAGTCATTTTTATTTAGGAGATATAAAAAGACATATGGTTTCATGCTGTACCAGCTGTCATAAAATTTTGGAGAAAAGTGTTACTTACAAAGCTTCTAGGGGGAATGTTTCACAGAAGTATTTTAACCTTTATAGCTTACAAAATCAATGGCTTCTTTTTTTGTAAACTATATTTTGGGCCTAAATTCTCTTTTACCACAAAGGTTTATCAGAAAAGAAAACATACAGCTAGGGGAAAAATAATGAGACTACCTTCTAGTGAAGTACCTGTTTATATGTTGCTTTTTTTATGGAGCTAGGATTTTTTGTGTGAGTCTAAAATGCATTGTGATGAAAGGTATTCAAGGATTTGTTTTCAGGCAAAATAAGTATAATTTCTAGGAAGCTATGATCCACTGTTTAACCTTCATGCATAGTATGAATTACAGTGGTAACCACAATGTGTACATACTTTATATGCATGCTTGAAAAATCCCTTCTCATATGCAAGGTCCTTCCGTTTTTTTTTGTATGTCTCCTCCCTTATCATTATCGAATTGTGTCTGTGCATGATTGTAGACTCAAAAGATCTTCCATATACTGTAATTTGTTCTTCTGACAATTTCTCTATTGTTTCTCATTTTCTCGCTTCTTTTTTTTTTCTCCTTGTTTATTCACCTTGCAGATTCAGGTTTTTTGTTTTTTTTTCTTTCCCTTTTTCTTCTCTACGTTTTATTAAAAGAAACCAGACGTGTAAAAGAAATGCAGGGTTTAAAACAGAAATCTAGAATCAGAGATTTACAGGTTTGTATACAAGAACCTATCATGGCAATTGTGGTTGTCCTCGTGCCAGGAAAGAAATGTATAATAAATCACACGAGACTAGGTTAATGAGAAAGTTTCTGGAAATAATCAGAAAAGATAGTGGAGTTCTCAAAAACTAACAGTAGAAATTGAATTATTACATATGAATGATGTTCATAGGGATAAATAATATTTGGAAGGTATTAATTAGAAAATCTATTGATTTTGCTTGCCTAAATTCCAAATTCAGTCTTAGGGTTGTCATAGCAACCTTAATACATTTCTTTGAAATGATTGGTTTTGCAATTGTAGAAAGCTTTTTATCAATTTTTATCATAAATTACATATGGGCCTTTATGTCTTCAGTTTCTCTGAAACAAAATTTCATTTCATTTGTCATCTTTTTCATTATACTAAGACTAAATTGCATTTTCTCACCTTGTACATAATATATTATTTACGAGTCTATCAGATAGTGCATTTGTTAGTTGACCTTTGCCATTAGGATTAGAGCAGTGGTCCCTAAATTTTCAAGGATAAAGATTTCTTTTACATATAAAAATAGTTTATGAGACTATCCCCTCTTCACCCTTGCCTCCATGAAAATAGCTATCATTTTCTGTTTTTCTTTTGTAATGTCTATGTGCTGTGCTGTGCTGAGTTGCTTCAGTCCTGTCCGACTCTTTGAGACCCTATGGACCACAGCCTGCCAGGCTTCTCTGTCCATGGGATTCTCCAGGCAAGAATACTGGAGTGGGTTACTGTGCCATCCTCCAGGGGATAATGTCATATAGTTTCTGTTAATTCAGGATTATTTTTAATGAATTTGAATTTAATTAATAACCATGAAAACTTCTGCATATATTAAAAATATTTGGTTAGTGGATTAGTATACACATGGATTGACAAGCTCTTCATGAGAACTGATTAGCATCTATGATTCTCAGATTGAGAATCACTGGTTTAGAGCTTGATACCTCTCAACTCTCCCCTCCTTGCTTTTTGTTGATTTAATTCCTACGTTGGTTCTTGGGACTAACTCTCCTAACTGAGCCTGTAATTTTAGGTGGACTGTTCCTAAAATGGCAGTAGTATGGAATAGCATTTTTGACCACACTCCTTCTGTTTTTGCCTTGAAGTTTTTTTATGGGAGGTGGGCCTGGGAAGGGTGGACAAAATGGTTGCCAGTTAATGGGAAACTGCAAGGGTTGGGTGCTGTGTGGTTTTCAGCTGAAGCAGGGCATTTCCTGCACAAGAGAAAATGAGTTGAAAAGAACAGGATTAGAGAGCCAAGGAAAATTCTGTGGGGGATAAGTTGGAGCTTAAACATTGAGAAAAGTGCAAACCTTAAGTCCAGGGGTAGAATCAGTGTCAGGATTGCTGAGCCAGTTGTTCAACAGTTGAATTTGGGAAAGACTAGGGTAACGATGACACCCCACTCCAGCACTCCTGCCTGGAAAATCCCATGGACAGAGGAGCCTGGAAGGCTGCAGTCCATGGGGTCGCTGAGGGTCAGATACGACTGAGCGACTTCACTTTCCCTTTTCACTTTCATGCATTGGAGAGCCCACTCCAGTGTTCTTGCCTGGAGAATCCCAGGGACGGAGGAGCCTGGTGGGCTGCCGTCTGTGGGGTCACACAGAGTCGGACACGACTGAAGTGACTTAGCAGCAGCAGCAGCAGGGTAAAAACAGGAGTGCATATGATACTGGTTTTTATTCATTTACTTTTGAAATTGATTCAGATCTGGCTGTTTGTTTGTAATAAATGGTGAAGGGCTGATTGGCTTATTGTGCAATGTTTTCCATTTAATCTTCCAAAGTATACTTTTCAGCTTTGATTAGAAACTGGAAGGTCAGTTTGTTCTCCTTTTTTTATAACTGATTACCTTAAGGTTGGTTTGGTTATATCATAGGAAGCAAGGTAAGAGGTGTTGGGACTGGAAAATCCATCTCCTGATGCATAATTCTCAAACCTACATTTTATATAGTTTTGGTACTATTAGTCCAAATTAAACCATTACCCTTTTCTTAAACCATCTCCTCTGGGTTTTCCTTCCCACAGAAAAGAATCTGTTTTCTCTCTACAGGCTATTTAGACAACTGCATCTAGCTGTCATATGACTGTGATCTATACTCTGACCCTTCTTTCCTGGTGTGGAAGCTGAGGAAGGCTTGGAGGAGCTCCATAGGGCTGCCACAGGAGTTAGAAGTATTCCTCTACCATATTTGTGATACACTGTGGCAGTGGACAAATACCAAGCTATCTGAATATAAAAGGGCAAACCTAGCAACGTGGGTGTAAAGGGGATGTCACATCAAGAATGCCAATGTGAAGTTAAATATTAATAGATTTCTTTGCTGTATCACTTATCATATTATTTCATATGACAATTTAAGGTGTGACTTTCCTACATGGGGATAAGTTATGTCTTCTTTTCCAAACTTACTTGATCATCGACTCTTTGACTGTTTGTTAGCGTGGGTGGTGGGGGTAATATCTTGTCAGACTTTAGTGGTCCACTAAACATGGCCTGGAGAGTACTGTCTTAATAGAGATAAAAATTAAAGTATAAGTTCTGTTCACTGTGCATTCATGTTATTTTTGAATGTGGAGAAGTGGATCTGCTTTAGAATGAGCAGAGCAAAACTAAGGTAATGTAATTTGTTAAGGTCCATGAGGTGACATGGCACATCCATGTGACATACTAAAGCTGTTGGATTTGCAGTGTTTCAGCCAATTTCAGGTAATTGGGTGCTAGGATAGTGGCCACAGTGAGAAGAGAGACATACCTGAGCCATCCTGGTCATCGGGGCAGGTTCTCTATAAGTATAAATAGAAATCCAAATCAATTTCAAACAAAACCTAAGTCATAGCAATGAGTTTCATAAAATTCACTTCTGAAATTCAAATGAATTCCTTTCCTTGAAGTACCACAAAGCACTTTTAAATCCCCAAATGTTCTTTTTGTATTCAGATCTCTCTTAGTGATTGGATTTTTCTAGCACAAAGAAAAATCATGTTTACTTTAAAAGGCACGGCTTACAAGTCCTATTTACATCACTCAAACTAGTAGGTCTGGAGGTGCTTTTCCTTAGGAGAATTTACAAATGCCATGGTCTTCTTCCCTTCTCTCTAGTCACCTTTCAAGGACAAAAGTCATCTTAATTAAGAGTTTCAGCTTGTAAGGTTGTATGTTTCAGTTGTTGGAATTAATGTCAATGTGCCTTCTGTGCAGAGACATCTGTTCAGAACATGGGTTACCCTCTCATTCAGTTAATTTATACTTGCTGGACTTGGTTGCTCCTTTTCCTCTCTGAGAATGTCATTGTTGGCTGCAGGCAAACTTCCCAGTTGAGAATATCATTCTATTAAACCTGTGTCTACATTGTTTCCTTGATCTTTAGCAGGATGAAACAAGAGACCAGATACAAAGAGCTCAATGTTAGTGAACTTCCTTAAACAGATTCTGTAGCTGGGAATCTATGGCCAGCCTCCCAAGAAGGCAGAAAATCTTCTGCAAACCCAGTTGGGTTTGAGATGTGTTGATAAGAACCTCCTCTACTCCCTCCCTTGACATTTGCCAGTATTTCCTTTGCTGAGAATTTATTCTTTGGAACTTGAAGATTTCAATCTTTCCAAAGATTTTTACTAAAATGCAAACACCCGAGAGAGGGGTATGATAAAGTTTCTTATTATCTAATAGCTTAACTGATTTAAGTTTAATTTTCTTGTCAAGTAGGATCCAGAGTAGGGATGCATCCAAGGATTGTATTTAACCTGAAGCTTAAAGAGGAGGGCTTTTTAAGGAAAAAGAATAAAGATTTACCAATTGAAAAAAAATTAGATTAAGGTTCTGGGAAGGGATCCAGGCAAGTTTAGAGGCCCTAAAGCTTCATTGTGTGCATGCTTCATTAGCTTCATGGTAATCCACCTCTAGTCTAGATTAGTGATTATCAAGCTTTACAGTATGTTAGCAGCATAAGGGGGAGGTTCCTTACAAATGTAGATTCTCAAGGCCTACCCCTTGAGATTCAGTCTCAGTGGATCTGAGTTGGAGCCCAGGAGAATCTGAGATATATCCCACATTTGGAGGAACACTGTCCAGAAAAGCAGAACACATAATTGGCCCTTGAGGGAGGACCTTGTCATCCAGGAATGAGCAAGTAGGAAGAGGCCAAAGATAACTCCAAAATAAGGCAGTGGTACTCATCGCTATATGGCTCCAGGGCCACATCCATAATCACTGTTGCCACATACGGCTCCTTTAGTCTTATTTTCCTCTGCACTCAATATACAAATTCTCTCAGATGTCCCCCAAATGAATATAAACCACAAAATGTCTCAGTTTTGTCATAACATCTGTTTCTTTTGCATATCTAGGACAAAACAACAGGAAATTCCAGGTTTTCTCAGAAAGAATCATTTTTATTATTTTTAATCATTTTTTAAATTGATGTATAGTTGATTTATGATGTATTAATTTCTGCTGTATAGCAAAGTGATTCAGTTATACACATACACATTCTTACATTCTTTTTTGTTATATTCTTTTCCATTATGATTTATCATAGGATGTTGAATGTAGTTCTCTCTGTTATACAGTAATACCTTGTTGATTATCCATTCTATATATAAAAACTTATGTCTACTAACCCCAAACTCCATCCCTCCCCTAACTCTCTCCCCCTTGGCAAACACCAGTCTATGCTCTATGTCCTTGAAGGAATCATTTTTATTGTTGAAACAAGGGCCCATATGCTGATTTATGGTATATGCCTTTCTCAGAAATTTTCGAGGATAGGTGAGATCTCTGACATGACTCTCTGCAAGGGGAACCCTATGTTTGTGTATAAATGGGAGATGATGAATGATTAGACAGGACAATGGACAGATGGGAAGTATACTCTACTTGTGGTTCAAGAGGTACTCTCCCATTCTTGGAAAATTGGATCAAGAGGCTGTTAAGAAACTTTCCCTAACATTTGGGGACAGCAGAAACTTCATAGTTATGTGTCCCTGGAATATAACTGTTAAAAGTTGATGGCTATATGGATACAGATATGTTGAAACAATACAATAAAGTGTAAGTTGGACAATGTGGATGGTGAGTATAAGGACAATTAAAAAAAATAAAGCATGCTTTCCAGACACCAAATATTGGTTGGTCAAAAAGTTCGTTTAGGTTTTTCCATAACATCTTATGGAAAACCCGGACGAACTTTTTGGCCAACCCAAAACTTCATGTATAATATCTTACTATGTGCTATAGGTTATAATAGTGTCATATTATAGATGTGGAACTGAGACCTTCGAGAAGCCTGCCTATATTCATGCAGTGAATAAATAGTAGAACTATGATGTTGAACTTAAGTTTTTCTGACTCCCAAAGTTCACTGTAGATGAAAGTGCTTGCTCTTGCTGGGCTCTCTTATACCACTAGGGAATAAATTTCTCCCTGTGGGAACATGATTGTGCTTAAAGAGATATGTATTTAGCTAGTATCACAGTAAGAGCCACATATGATAAGAAATGGTGCAGTTACTAAAGTCTATTATCATTTGGTGCTCTTATACACAAATCTGAGTTGCCTGCTGTATGCCAAAGAGTCATTGTATTACAGTTCTCCATAACTCAGATGGCAAAGAATCTGCTTGCAGTGTGGGAGACCCAGGTTCGATCCTTGAGTCTGGAAGATCCCCTGGAGAAGGAAATGACAACCCATTCCAGTTTTCTTGCTTGGAGAATTCCATGGACAGAGGAGCCTGGCAGACTTCCATCCATGGGGCTGCAAAAATCAGACACGACTGAACAACTAACATGCACACACATATGTGTAAAAACAGAACCAAGAGAATGTGTACATATATGTAAATAATTGTCATGAGGAATTGGCTGATATGATTATAGAGGCTGGCAAGTTGAAATTCTGTACTGTGGGCCCACAGGCTGGAGAACGAGGAGAGCTGATGGTGCACATGAAGTCCACAGGCAGTTTTCTGGAAAATTCTCTCTTGCTCGGATAGGCTGGACGTTTTGTTCTCTTCAAGCCTTCAATACAACTGATTGGATGAGGCCCAGTCAGAGGGCAAACTGCTGTACTCAACATTCACTGATTTAAATATTTTTTAAGTATTTAAATGTGTCAAACATTCACTGATTTAAATATTTCTTTTCATCTAAGTGAAAAGAAAGTGAAAGTGTTAGTCACTCAGTCGTGGCCGACTCTTTGTGACGCCATGGCCTATAGGCCGCCAGGCTCCTCTGTCCATGGGATTCTCCAGGCAAGAATACTGGAGTGGGTAGCCATCCCCTTCTCCAGGGGATTTTCCAGACTCAGGGATTGAGCCCAGGTCTCCTGCATTGCAGGCAGATTCTTTACCATGTGAGCCACCTGGGAAGCCCAATTTCATCCAAAACACCCTTCATATTGACTCATAAAAGTAACCATCATAGCCATCTAAATGACGGTCTTCCCATTTCCATTATGGAAGACCAGCTGTGGGGGGGCAATGGCCCTCCCAGAACGTCCACTGGAATCAGGTGCCTGGCATATGGAAGCTTTTTATAGTTGGCAGAGATCATTTGTTCCTGTTTTTCGTTATTCAGAAACCTAGTGATGGTAGTTCATCAGGCACTCTATCAGATCTAGTCCCTTAAATCTATTTCTCACTTCCACTGTATAGTCATAAGGGATTTGATTTCAGTCATATCTGAATGGTTTAGTGGTTTTCTCCACTTCTTCAGTGTCAGTCTGAATTTGGCAATAAGGAATTCATGATCTGAGCCACAGTCAGCTCCCGGTCTCTTTTTTTTTTCTTTTTTGGTGACCTACAGAGCTTCTCCATGTTTGGCTGCAAAGAATATAAATCTGATCTTGGCGTTGACCATCTGGTGATGTCCATGTGTAGAGTCTTCTCTTGTGTTGTTGGAAGAGAGTGTTTGCTATGACCAGTGCATTCTCTTGGCAGAACTCTATTAATCTTTGCCCTACTTCATTCTGTACTCCAAGGCCAAATTTGCCTGTTACTCCAGGTGTTTTTTGACTGCCTACGTTTGCATTCCAGTCCCCTATAATGAAAAGGACATCTCTTTTGGGTGTTAGTTCTAGAAGGTCTTGTAGGTCTTCAGAGAACTGTTCAACTTGCTTCTTCAGCGTTACTGGTTGGAGCATAGACTTGGATTACTATGATATTGAATGATTTGCCTTGGAAATGAACAGAGATCATTCTGTCGTTTTTGAGATTGCATCCAAGTACTGCATTTTGGACTCTTTTGTTGACTCTGATGACTATTCCATTTTTTTTAAGGGATTCCTGCCCACAGTAGTAGATATAATGGTCATCTGAGTTAAATTCACCCATTCCAGTCCATCTTAGTTTGCTGATTCCTAGAATGTCAATGTTCACTCTTGTCATCTCCTGTTTGACCACTTTCAATTTGCCTTGATTCATGGAACTAACATTCCAGGTTCCTATGCAATATTGTTCTTTATAGCATTGGACCTTGCATCTATCGCCAGTAACATCCACAACTCGGTGTTGTTTTTGCTTTGGCTCCATCTCTTCATTCTTTCTGGAATTATTTCCCCACTGATTTCCAGTAGCATATTGGGCACCTACTGACCTGGGGAGTTCATCTTTCAGCCTTTTCATACTGTTCTCAAGGCAAGAATACTGAAGTAGTTTGCCATTCCCTTCTCCAGTGGACCATATTTTGTCAGAATTCTCCATCATGACCCATCCGTCTTGGACACGAGAGTCCCTTGGACTGCAAGGAGATCCAACCAGTCCATCCTAAAGGAAATCAGTCTTGAATATTTATTGGAAGTGCTGATGCTGAAGCTGAAACTCCAATATTTTGGCCACCTTATTTGAAAAACTGACTCATTTGAGAAGACCCTGAATGCTGGAAAAGATTGAATGTGGGAGGAGATGGAGATGACAGAGGATGAGATGGTGGGATGGTATCACTGACTCAATGGACATGAGTTTGAGTAAATTCTGGGAGTTGATGATGGACAGGGAGGCCTGGCGTGCTGCAGTCCATGGGGTTGCAGAGTCGGACATGACTGAGCGACTGAACTGAACTGAGTAACAGTAGATTTCTTAAACTCCTGAGTGATTTCTGACATACTTTGTATTAATCACAGTACTGAGATTTTCATAAGATTTTTTCATAATTCTTATGTCTCCCCTAGGGCTTCCCCAGTGGCTCAGAGGTAAAGAATCCACCTGCCAATTCAGGAGATGTGGGTTTAAATCTCTGGATTGGTAAGATCCCCTGGAGAAGTAAATGGCAACCCACTCCAGTATTCTTGTCTGGGAAATCCCACTGATAGAGGAGCCTGGCTGGCTACAGTCTATGGGGTCACAAAGAGTCAGACACAACTTAGCAACTAAACAAGAAATGTCTCCCTTAACTATGACTTATCCTCCCTATCAATAGAATATCACTTAATTTTACATTTTTGTATATTTTATCACACTATTATAAGCTCTAATATAGGTAGTTGTAAAGACTTTACATCCCTCCCCCTACTCACCACCAAAGCCACTAATTTGTAAGCCACTTGATCGAAGGTTTGTTTAATTTATCTCTGTGTCCCTCATTACATCTAGCCTTAGATTTTCTCACAGTAGATGCTAAAAGTGTATTTGTTGGAATAGCTTGAAATTTTTTTCTGGGGCTCCAAAATAATGCTGACCAGTGCCTGCTTGAAGCAAACTGGAAAATAAACTTCCCATAAACTACACCTCTCATCAAGTATAGCCTGATAACTGAAGTGCTGGCATTTTCACTCTTGTTCCTTTAGGTCCCCCTAGTGGGAAGGTAGCAAAATCTCTTGGCTATAGGATTGTTTATACCATCCCTGCTAGAAACAGCCAACAGGAACCACCACCAAACTAAACACAAACCATTTGTAAGAATTAGATATATTTTACATTTTTTTTTACTTTGATCTAAGAAGGAAAGTTTCTCAAGTTTCTAACAGGTTTATTCAGCCTGTGTTCAAAGCAGCTTAGATTATTGGGTGGAGGCAGATTTAATCAGAGAATATTAATAGAAACCATGGCATTCCTTGAGGCATGGACCCAGGAAGTGCTAAGAAGAAAGCTATTTAGCTACTTCTTAGAACTTAAGTGGAGTGAGCAACAAACATCTTTCCCTCTTTCCTGAGCTCCATACTGCATTGCAGCTAAGCAGGGGAGCAGTGAAGATGCTGCCACCTGCCTCTGGCCCCAAGCATCTCCCACCTTTCTGCCTTACCCCCCTTAGACCTTGGCAGTACCTTCTGCTTTGGTCCTGACAGGTAGGTGAGTTTGTTTCAGTCTACCTGACTGATTTATGCTGCTTAAGAATCCCTTCAGCTTATGCTTCTAGTAGTCTGTATTTCAGATAAAAGACAGTGTTTTTGATTTTCACATTTCTCTATAGAAATCATCATTCTTCTCTTTAATCCCAATGTTTTGAGGAGCTGTCCAGGTATTATGTATGCATGTTTAATGATTTATATTCCTAAGACTTTGAATTTGTTCTCAACTGAACTATATCTGTTCTTTTATAGAAATTTATTTTATTTTCCTTCTTGTTTTTTAAATTTATTTTAATTGGAGGCTAATTACTTTACAATATTGTAAATTTGCCATATATTGACATGAGTCAGCTATGGGTGTACATGTGTTCCCTATCCTGAACTTCTCTCCCAACTCCCTCCCCATCCCATCACTCTGGGTCATCCCAGGGCACCAGCTCTGAGCACCCTGTCTCATGCATCGAACCTGGACTGGCAATCTGTTTCACATATGATAATATATATGTTTCAATGCTATTCTCTGAAATAATCCCACCCTAGCCTTCTCGAACAGAGTCCAAAAGACTGTTCTATACATCTGTGTCTCTTTTGCTGTCTCGCATATAGGGTTATCATTACCATCTTTCTAAATTCCATATATATGCTTTAGTATACTGTATTGGTGTTTTTTCTTTCTGACTTACTTCACTCTGTATAGTAGGCTCCAGTTTCATCTACCTCATTAGAACTGATTCAAATGTGTTCTTTTTAATGGCCGAGTAATACTTCATTGTGTATATGTACCACAGCTTTCTTATCCATTCATCTGCTGATGGACATCTAGGTTGCTTCCATATCCTGGCTATTATAAACAGTCCTGGCAATAAACATTGGGGTCACGTGTCTCTTTCAATTCTGGTTTCCTCGGTCTGTATGCCCAGCAGTGGGATTGCTGGGTCATATGGCAGTTCTATTTCCAGTTATTTAAGGAATCTCCACACTGTTCTCCATAGTGGCTGTACTAGTTTGCATTCCTACCAACAGTGTAAGAGGGTTCCCTCTTCTCCACACCCTCTCCAGCATTTATTGTTTGTAGACTTTTGGATAGCAGCCATTCTGCCTGGCGTGAGATGGTACCTCATTGTGGTTTTGATTTGCATTTCTCTGATAATGAGTGATGTTGAGCTTTTTTTCATGTGTTTGTTAGCCATCTGTATGTCTTCTTTAGAGAAATGTCTGTTTAGTTCTTTGGCCCATTTTTTGATTGAGTCTTTTATTTTTCTGGAACGGAGCTGCAGGAGCTGCTTGTATATTTGTGAGATTAATTCTTTGTCAGTTGCTTCATTTGCTATTATTTTCTCCCTTTGTGAAGGCTGTCTTTTCACCTTGCTTATAGTTTCCTTTGTTGTGCAGAAGCTTTTAAGTTTAGTTAGGTCCCATTTCTTTTTTTTCACTTTTATTCACATTACCCTGGGAGGTGGGTCATAGAGTATCCTGCTGTGATATATGTCGGAGTGTTTTGCCTATGTTTTTCTCTAGGAGTTTTATGGTTTCTGGTCTTATGTTTAGATCTTTAATCCATTTTGAGTTTATGTTTGTGTATGGTGTTAGAAAGTGGTTGACCAGTTTTCCCAGCACCACTTGTTAAAGAGATTGTCTTTTCTCCATTGTATATTCTTGCCTCCTTTGTCAAAGATAAGGTGTCCATAGGCATGTGGATTTATCTCTTGGCTTTCTATTTGTTCCATTCATCTATGTTTCTGCCTTTGTGCCAGTACCATACTGTCTTGATGACTGTAGCTTTGTAGTATAGCCTGAAATCAAGCAGGTTGATTCGTCCAGTTCCATTCTTCTTTCTCAATATTGCTTTGGCGACTCAAGATTTTTTGTATTTCCATACAAATTGTGAAATTATTTTTTTTTAATTCTGTGAAAAATATCATTGATAGCTTGATAGGGATTGCATTGAATCCATAGATTGCTTTTGGTAGTATACTCATTTTCACTATATTGATTCTTCCAATCCATGAACATGGTATATTTCTCCATCCTTTTGTGTCTTCTTTGATTTCTTTCATCAATGTTTTATAGTTTTCTATATATAGGCCTTCTTTCTTTAGGTAGATATATTCCTAAGTATTTATTCTTTTCATTGCAATGGTGAATGGAATTGTTTCCTTAATTTCTCTTTACTTTTTCTCATTGTTAGTGTATAGGAATACAATGGATTTTTGTGTGTTGATTTTATATCCTGCAAGTTTACAATATTCATTGATGAGCTCTAGTAATTTTCTGGTGGAGTCTTTAGGGTTTTCTGTGTAGAGGATCATGTCATCTGCAAACAGTGAGAGTTTTACTTCTTCTTTTCCAATTTGGATTCCTTTTATTTCTTTTTCTGCTCTGATTGCTGTGGCCAAAACTTCCAAAACTATGTTGAATAGTAGTGGTGAGAGTGGGCACCCTTGTCTTGTTCCTGACTTTAGGGGAAATGATTTCAATTTGTCACCATTGAGGATAATGTTTGCTGTGGGTTGGTCATATATAGCTTTTATTATGTTGAGGTATGTTCCTTCTCTTCCTGCTTTCTATTGAGATAATCATATGGTTTTAATCCTTCAATTTGTTAATGTGGTATATTGCATTGATTGATTTGAGAATATTGAAGAATCCTTGCATCCCTTGGATAAAGCCCATTTGGTCATGATGTATGATCTTTTTAATATATTGTTGGATTCTGTTTGCTAGAATTTTGTTAAGGGTTTTTGCATCTATGTTCATCAGTGATATTGGCCTGTAGTTTTCTTTTTGTGTGGCATCTTTGTCAGGTTTTGGTATTAGGGTGATGGTGGCCTCATAGAATGAGTTTGGAAGTTTACCTTCCTCTTCAATTTTCTGAAAGAGTTTGTGTAGGATAGATGTTCAGTTCAGTTCAGTTCAGTTAAGTTCAGTCGCTCAGTCATGTCCGACCCTTTGTGACCCCATGAATCGCAGCATGCCTGGCCTCCCTGTCCATCATCAACTCCTGGTGTTCACCCAAACTCACGTCCATTGAGTCGGTGATGCCATCCAGGCATTTCATCCTCTGTCGTCCCCTTCTCCTGCTCCCAATCCCTCCCAGCATCAGGGTATTTTCCAATGAGTCAACTCTTCACATGAGATGGCCAAAGTATTGGAGTTTCAGCTTCAGCATCAGTCCTTCCAATGAACACCCAGGGTTGGTCTCCTTTAGGATGGACTGGTTGGATCTTCTTGCAGTCCAAGGGACTCCAAGAGTCTTCTCCAGCACCACAGTCCAAAGGCATCAATTCTTCGGTGCTCAGCTTTCTTCACAGTCCAACTCTCACATCCATACATGACCAATGGAAAAACTATAGCCTTGACTAGACGGACCTTTGTTGGCAAAGTCATATCTCTGGTTTTTAATATGCTGTCTAGGTTGGTTATAACTTTTCCTTCCAAGGAGTATAAGTCTTTTAATTTTATGGCTTCAGTCACCATCTGCAGTGATTTTGGAGCCCAACAAAATAAAGTCTGTCACTGTTTCCACTGTTTCCCCATCTATTTCCCGTGAAGTGATGGGACTGGATGCCATGATCTTAGTTTTCTGAATGTTGAGCTTTAAGCCAACTTTTTCACTCTCAGCTTTCACTTTCATTAAGAGGCTTTTTTAAGTCCTCTTCACGTTCTGCCATAAGGATAGGTGTTAGCTCTCCTCTGAATTTTTGGTAGATTTCAGTTGTGAAGCCATCTGGTCCTGGGCTTTTGTTTGCTGGAAGATTCCTTATTACAGTTTCAATTTCCATGCTTGTGATGGGTCTGTTAAGATTTTCTATTTCTTCCTGGTTCAGTTTTGGAAAGTTGTACTTTTCTAAGAATTTGTCCATTTTTTCCAAGTTGTCCATTTTATTGGCATATAGTTGCTGGTAGTAGTCTCTTATGATCCTTTGTATTTCTGTTTTTTTCTGTTGTGATTTCTCCATTTTTGTTTCTAATTTTATTGATTTGATTCTTCTCCCTTTGTTTTTTGATGATCCGGCTAACGGTTTGTCTATTTTATTTATCTTCTCAAAGAACCAGATTTTAGCTTTTTTGACTTTTGCTATGGTCTCTTTCGTTTCTTTTGCATTTATCTCTACCCTAATTTTTAAGATTTCTTTCCTTCTATTAACCCTTGGGTTCTTCATTTCTTCCTTTTCTAGTTTCTTTATGTGTAGAGTTTGGTTATTTATTTAACTTTTTTTCTTGAGGTATGCCTGTATTGTTATGAACCTTCCCCTTAGCACTGTTTTTACAGTGTACCACAGGTTTTGGGTTGTTATATTTCCATTTTCATTTGTTTATATGCATATTTTGATTTCTTTTTTTGATTTCTTCTGTGATTTGTTGGTTATTCAGAAGTGTTGTTTAGCCTCCATATGTTGGGATTTTTAATAGTGTTTTTCCTGTATTTGACATCTAATCTTACTGCATTTTGGTCAGAAAAGATGCTTGGAATGATTTCTTTTTTATTTTTTTAATTTACCAAGGCTAGATTTATGCCCCTGGATGTGATCTATCCTGGAGAAAGTTCCATGTGCACTTGAGAAAAAAAGGTGAAATTTATTGTTTTGGGGTGAAATGTCCTATAGATATCCATTAGGTCTAACTGGTCCATTGTATCATTTAAAGTTTGTGTTTCCTTGTTAATTTTGTGGTTAGTTGATCTATCCATAGGTGTGAGTTTGGTATTAAAGTCTCCCACTATTATTATGTTATTGTTAGTTTCTTCTTTCATACTTGTTAGCATTTGTCTTCCATATTGTGGTGCTCCTATGTTGGGTGCATATATATTTATAATTGTTATAGCTTCTTCTTGGAGTGATCCTTTGATCATTATGTAGTGTCCTTTGTTGTATCTTTTCACAGCCTTGATTTTAAAGTCTATTTTATCTGATATGAGTATTGCTACTCCTGCTTTCTTTTGATCTCCATTTGTGTGAAGTATCTTTTTCCAGCCCTTCACTTTAAGTCTGTATGTTTCCCTTGTTTTGAGGTGGGTCTCTTGTAGACAGCATATATAGGGGTCTTGTTTTTGTATCCATTCAGCCAGTCTTTGTCTTTTGGTTAGGGCATTCAACTCATTCACATTTAAGTTAATTATTGATAAGTATGATCCCATTGCCATTTACTTTGTTGTTTTAGGTTCGAGTTTATACACCCTTTTTGGGTTTCCTGTCTAGAGAAGATCCTTTAGCATTTGTTGGAGAGCTGGTTCGGTGGTGCTGAATTCTCTCAGCTTTTGCTTGTCTGTAAAGCTTTTGATTTTTCCTTCATACCTCAATGAGATCCTTGCTGGGTACAGTAATCTGGGCTGTAGGTTTTTCTCTTTCATCACTTTAAGTATGTCCTGCCATTCCCTCCTGGCCTGAAGACCTTCTATTGAAAGATCAGCTGTTATCCTTATGGGAATCCCCTTGTGGATTATTTGTTGTTTTTCCCTTGCTGCTTTTAATATCTGTTCTTTGTGTTTGATCTTTGTTAATTTGATTAATATGTGTCTTGTGGTGTTTTGCCTTGGGTTTATCCTGTTTGAGACTCTCTGGGTTTCTTGGATTTGAATGACTATTTCTTTCCTCATTTTAGGGAAGTTTTCAACTATTATCTCCTCAAGTATTTTCTCATGGCCTTTCTTTTTGTCTTCTTCTTCTGGGACTCCTATGATTTGAATGTTGGGGCATTTAACATTGTCCCAGAGGTCCCTGAGGTTGTCCTCATTTCTTTTAATTTTTTTTTCCTCTCTGATTCATTTATTTTTACCATTCTATCTTCTACCTCACTTATCCTATCTTCTGCCTCCATTATTCTACTGTTGGTTCCCTCCAGAGTATTTTTGATCTCATTTATTGCATTATTCATTATTGATTGACTCTTCTTTACTTCTTCTACATCCTTGTTAAACACTTCTTGCATCTTCTCAACCCTTGCCTCCAGGCTATTTATCTGTAACTCCATTTTGTTTTCAAGATTTTGGATCATTCTTACTATCATTATTCTGAAATCTTTTTCAGTTAGATTCCTATCTCCTCCTCTTTTGTTTGGTTTGGTGGGCATTTATCATGTTCCTTTACCTGCTGAGTATTTCTCTACCTTTTCATCTTGTTTAGATTGCTGTGTTGGGGTGGCCTTTCTGTATTCTGACAGTTTGTGGTAGTTGTTTATTGTGGAGTTTCCTCCCTGTGGGTGGGTTAGATGAGTGACTTGTCAAGGTTTCTTGGTTAGGGAAGCGTGGGTCATTGTTCTGGTGGGTGGATCTGAGTTTTTTCTCTCTGGAGTGCAATGAAGTATCCAGCAGTGAGTTTTGAGGTGTCTATGGGTTTGGAGTGACTTTAGGCAGCCTGTATATTGAAGCTCAGGGATATGTTCCTCCATTGCTGGAGAATTTGCCTGGTATGTCTTGCTCTGGAACTTGTTGGCTCTTGGGTGGTGCTTGGTTTCAGTGTGAGGTATGGTGGCTTTTGGATGCTCTCTTATCGATTAATGTTCCCTGGAGTCAGGAGTTCTCTGGTGTTTTCAGGTTTTGTGCTTAAGTCTCCTGCCTCTGGTTTTCAGTCTTTTTCTTACAGTAGCCTCAAGACTTCTCCATCCATACATCACCGATGATAAAACATCTAGGTTAATGGTGAAAAGATTCTCCACAGTGAGGGACACCCAGAGAGGTTCACAGGTACATGGAGAAGAGAAGAGGGAGGAGGGAGATAGTGGTGACCAGAAGGAGAAGAGGGGAATCAAAAGGGGAGAGAGGATTCTAGCCATTAATCAACTCCCTATGTGCTCCCCAGTCTGGAGCCCTCAGAAAGGTTCACAGAGTTACATAGAGAAGAGAAGAGGGAGGAAGGAGATAGAGGTGACCAGGAGGAGAAAAGGGGGTATCAAAAGGAGAGAGAAATATCTAGCTAGTAATCAGTTCCCTGTGTTCTTCTCAGCCTGGAACACACACAGAGATTCACAGAGTTTGGTAGAGAAGAGAAGGGGGAGAGAGGAGATAGAGGTGACCTGGGGGAGAAAAAGGAGATTCAAAGGGGGAGAGAGTAATCAAGCCAGTAATCACACTCCTAAGTAAAAATGGGTTGTGAAGATTGGAATCTTAAAGGTACAAAATTGATAACAAATACTAAAAAGTAAAAATTAAAAATCTAGAGTAGAGGTCAGACTATCAAAAATACAATATTAAAAAAAGTCACAAAAATTATAAAATGTATATATGAAGTTTGTTTTAAAAATAAGGTCCTTTTTTTGCAAGGTAATAGTAGGTTATAAAAATGAAAATTAAAGGAGTAATAGGGGACTTAAAAAATTTAAAAAATTAGTATTAAAATAAATTATAATAGTAAATATATATCTAGGAATTATTCTGGAGCTGTTGTGGGCAGTGTGGGGTCAGTTAAGTTTCAGATAGTTCCTTGTTCTAGCTTAGACTTTTCAAGATCTGTAGGCCCCTTCCAGTGTAGTCGGCACTAACTACAGGGTTTTAATCTGTTGCACCTGTCATTTCCAAAGCTGTTCCCTCTGTTTATTTTGGCTTCTTCTCTTTGCAGGTCTCTTCAGTGTCTAATTTCCACCCTGACACAATGGGGCAAAGGTGGTCACTTATTTAGGCTCACTTGTTCAGTGGTGGTGTGGGGAGGGAAGAACACTGCAAACAAATGTCGGTGGTGTGTGTGTGGGGTGCTTGCAGTCTCAGTCACACTGGGTTTGCCCCCGCTCACAGCATGTGTGCTTTCCCAGTCTACAGTGCTCAGGTTCCAGGTTGCTCTGCATATGAACTGTCTAAAGTGGGCCCTGGCTTGCGTGCACTTCCCAGGTCTAAGCTGCTCAGGCTCAGGTTCTCAGGTACTCCCCAAAGGTGCAGATGGTTGGGCCTGTGTTTTGTGCCCTTCCCAGGTCCGAGCAGCTCAGGTGACCAGGTGCTTGGGGAGCACACTCTCCTGAGGTGACGGTGCGTCTTATCACCTCCCTGATCCCAGCTGCTTGGTTTCCTGGGTGGCAGAGGCGCCTGTGTCTCTTCTGGGGAGCTGATCTATGGCTGAGACCCTCCTGGTGGATGTCAACCATCCAGAATCCCAGGAAGTCTTGGTTAGCAACCAGAAGCCTGATTGCAGTTTGGTAGAGGATGCCGTCACTTGGGCCGAGTTTGCCCCCTTCTGCCTCTGGCTGCCGCTGGCCTGCTTCCCTGCCTCCGGTGATGGATGGGGTGGTCTGCAGCTGGCTAGCTCTCCTCTAGTATTCGCTCAGTCCTTTGTTCTGTGAGTGGGCTGGCAGTGCCTTAGGTTAGAGCTTTTCGAGGGATGGTTCTCTCTCTCTCCCTCTCTGTTTTTTTTTTTTTTTCCCCTCTCTCTCTCTGCCTATCCCACAGTTTAGGTTGGTATCTCACATTAGCTCCCTCAGATTGCCTTCAGTGCATTCAGGCCTGATCCTGCACCTCCCTGTTCAGCCTCCGCTTGCTGGTGGCAGATGCAAGCGTCTGGGCTACTTCTCTGCTGGGAGTTGCCATTAGACACGTAATCTGTGGTTTTTACTTATTTATTTTCCCCTCCTGGTTATGTTGCCCTCTGAGATTCCAAAACTCCCCACAGACCTGCTGGTGAGAGGGTCTCCTGGTATTTGGAAACTTCTCTTTTTTTAAAAAAAAATTATTATTATTATTTTTACTTTTAAAGACTCCCTTCCCGGGACGGGTCTCTATCCCTAGCTCTTTTGTCTCTCTATCTTTTATATTTTCTCCTACTTCCTTTCGAAGACAATGGGCTGCCTTTCTGGGTACCTGATGTTCTCTGCCAGCGTTCAGAAGTTGTTTTGCGGGATTTGCTCAGCATTCAGATGTTCTTTCGATGAATTTGTGGGGGAGAAAGTGGTCTCCCTGTCCTATTGCTCTGCCATCTTAGCTCACCTCCTCCTAGAATTTTAGAAATATTAAAAATAATGTAATAAATCTTTGCAATGCCTGTTTTCAAGAGGTTGATTACAACATTTTTTTTTTCTTTTTTAAACCAACTGATGCACAGACCTACACATTCCCCAAATATATAGGGTAAAATCTTGAAATAGAAAAATGTTCCTTTTTGGCTGTGAGCAAAATAATTAACTATCTGACCACTGATCCATACCAGTGAATGTGATGCCCCTTAGCTTTTCTGAGGTTATGCACAACTCATGTCTCTCCAGCTTCATAAACTGTGGAATAGGCTTTCTGGAGAGAAAAACCTGAGAGTGAATGTTATAACATGAATCAGCCACGGCTACAAATTTGATGTAGTGTTTGTTAGAATTGACAGCAAAAGGCAACATTAATCCATATACTAGTGCAGCAATGGCTTCATTTCATCCCTTTGCAGCTGCGTGACTTGGCATACGTTTGTGTTTTCATTTTATTTCAGTGTGAGCAGACAACATGGCACCTTTTGAGACATGACATAGGTTTGAAGCAGTACAGTTTATACCTTCTTCATTAGAGAAGCAGTTGAAGGTTAAGACTTTAGTCTCACTACCTAGAAACAGTAAACATAAAATCATATGGTATGGATAAAAACTATCATGTATGGTTGGGTCACCTAACTGGATTTCTGTGTCCCCACTTTTGGTTGTATCCTGCTTTGTCAGGATCTCTTCTATACTCTTGGACGAATGATAGGATTTTATTTTCTACTCTTCTTAGATGAATTACATGGGATTTGATTGTACATTGCTAAATTTACCTAGGAGTTAAGTATGTATTCGCCTGTTCATTTAAGCTGGTGATTTCACATTTGATTACCATGAGATAATTAGAGGTGGAAGTTCTGTGATCAGTGGGGAACACAATCAACAATTTAGAAATTTTGATACAGGTCATTACACGCTCATGTTTATTGGAGAAGAATAGTACAAACTAGCAGTGGTAGCTTTTCCAGACAGAAATCCATAATTGGCTAAATCTCTTCATCCTGAAGCTTTTTTTGACAATGATAGAGGAGTAAGGGATATTTACTTTTTACTCCTCTATAAATATGTCATTTATTAAAGATGTCCATTTATGATAAATCCTTGACTTGACTTTTTAAAGAAATGTATATACTTTTCAGGGTTGATAACTGATTTAACTGAGAATACATGGTGGCAAAGAGTCAGACACGGCTTCAGATCAGTTCAGTTCAGTTCAGTTCAGTTCAGTCACTCAGTCGTGTCCGACTCTTTGCGACCCCATGAATTGCAGCACGCCAGGCTTCCCTGTCCATCACCAACTCCTGGAGTTCACCTAAACTCATGTCCATCGAGTCGGTGATGCCATCCAGCCATCTCATCCTTGGTCGTCCCCTTCTCCTCCTGCCCCCAATCCCTTCCAGCATCAGAGTTTTTCCAATGAGTCAACTCTTCGCATGAGGTGGCCAAAGTACTGGAGTTTCAGCTTTAGCATCATTCCTTCCAAAGAATATCCATGACTGATCTCCTTTAGAATGGACTGGTTGGATCTCCTTGCAGTCCAGGGGACTCTCAAGAGTCTTTACAACATCATAGTTCAAAAGCATCAATTCTTTGGCCCTCAGCTTTCTTCACAGTCCAACTTTCACATTCATACATGAGCACTGGAAAAACCATAGCCTTGACTAGACAGACCTTTGTTGGCAAAGTAATGTCTCTGCTTTTGAATATGCTATCTAGGTTGGTCATAACTTTTCTTCCAAGGAGTAAGCGTCTGTGTGCTATTGTTAGTTTGTGTTAATGACTAACCTATAACCAACCACACAATTGAAAATTTTGTCAACTTGTGTTTGAGGGGCCACTTAGGTCCTCTTGTATCTGTGGAGGGCTTTCTGACCCAACAGTTAATTAGTACTTGTCAGAGAAGACAAGTATTTTAGCCTGGATACTTATGCCATCTTTGGACAAGTGGTAGATTAGAGTCTTTGTCTAATTGACAGCTGTCCACAGCACATAGTATATAGATGACTGAGTAAATTTCAGACTGAAAATTGCTACCTGAAAAGTAATAGTTATATGGAAATGCAGTGTAGGGGAGGAAAAATAATTTTTCTCTTTCTAGGTTCCTGGCTGAGACCACCCCCTCCCCCTTAATAAAGGACAGGTCAACAAGAAAAAAGCAAATAGAATTTTAATTACATGTATACCTCTTGTACACATGGAGATACCCAGGAAAACTGACTTAACTCTGAAATGGCCAAATACCATCTCTGACTAAAGACAAAAGAAGATGTTGGGAGTGGGGAGTCAATTATAGGAGGTGACCAGGAAAAGCACAGTAAAGGGTAAGGTTATTATGCAGATTGAAGTCAATGCCTTCTCCATTGATAAGAGTTTCTAGAGGTGTGGTCATTCATCTCCTCCTGGTACAGAGAGGGAGATTACAAATGGAGAGTTCTTTTATAAATATTAATTTTCCCCACAAAAGTGCAGCTTCTGCTGTTTTCAAAATTCTCCTGTGTTTGCACTTAAATAATCAGCCTAAAATAATCCTTATGTCAAAGAGCCATATATCACGGTGACAAATTCTGCTCCCCCAAGTCCTGCCTTTGAAATTTCCCTGGGAAGTTTTACAATCCAGAAGCCAAGTTGATAGATTGCTTCATCTCTTTGAACCAGTTTCTCACTCCTTGAGAGTAGGTCAGTTCAGTTAAACAGTTGTGTCTCATTTTAGGAGACAAGAGATGCAGCTGGGCTCCCAAAGTTAGACCTATATTGTGTAAGAAATCAGGTATTTAATAAGAGGAATTTCTAAGGAAACAAAGGCTAATGATTGGCACAAATTATAAGTCCAGTGTCTGAGTCCTGAGAGCTGCGAGCTGAGAAGATTTCTCGATATCAGGCTCGAAGCGTCTTTAGTTGGAGTGAGTCCAGGCAGTGGCAATTTGACAGATTTTCCTGGTTTGTAGTTTGAATTTTTCTGACAGTATCATTGGGTAAAGTTTCTGAGCACCTCATAGAGCAACAGGCATGAGGAAAATTATATAAACATAAGTTATTACAGTGATTTTACTGAAGTTTATATCAACTCATCTAGCTTCAGTTTGCAGGGCTTCAGAAAGAAAGGGCAACTTTAGTTTTCAGTGATTTCAAGTCAAAAAGGTGGGATAAAATTGGAGATACATAGTCAGATATTTGAGGAAACTAGAAGAATTTAGGATCCAGTCTAGTTTATAAGTAAATAATAAAATCTCAGATACAAAGAATAACACTAGAATCTAATGTCCAGAAAGGTATGCTATTGAAACATAAGTTTTCCTTTCTAAAATTACCCTAATTTCTACCAAAGATAGCCAAATTAAGACTAATTTTTTTGGCAAACTAAGGTTAGATTCAATAAACTTGGTCTGGTTATTTACATAAGTGCAGCAAGAATAATGATTGATCATTTAGGCTCTCTTAAGTATATTATGCTGGAACTTTTCATAAGGAATCTCAGACTGAACTGTTAACAGGCTCACAAGGCTAGGAAGTGAAGCCAATACTTGTCATCAGACTTTGTGTACAATACCTATAGATTTGGGTGAATTCCTCTCTTCTTAATGTTCCATCCCCAAGTATCCTGAGGTTTCTACAGCTGCCAAGAAATGACATTTCTTACTCACTCTAAAAGACTGCTGGGAACTCTGTAGGAATGGTACCAGACTGTTTTTCCAAGGGCCTTTAGTGACTCCATAAAGTCAGTATGAGTTCCTTAAAACTGTCATATCTGAATCTCTGTATACCTGTCTCAAATATGGTATTCCAGTCAAAGCCTTGGTAATATAACCAAATGTTTCTAATTGTGTCTTGTTTCAAGTACAACAGATTCTTATTGAATGTATGCAAATAAATATATTGCCATGAAAAGAATATTTAAGGACTTCCCTGGTGGCTCAGATGGTAAATGCGTCTGTGTACAATGCAGGAGACCCGGGTTTGATCCCTGGGTTGGGAAGATTCCCTGGAGAAGGAAATAGCATCCACTCCAGTAATATTGCCTTACAATTACAACAGATTCTTATTGAATGTATGCAAATAAATATATTTCCATGAGAAGAAAATTTAAGGGTTTCTGAAAGCTGGAAGGCTGAGGTAGGGAAAAAAAGTAAATGTTTTGTCTTTGTTCACAAAGATATATCTTATCAAATTTTTGATAGCTTAAGAGAAAAGAGAAAAAGTTTTCTTAAGATCTGGAGAAGCAAAACATTAGAGAACCAAAACATTAGAGAACCAGCAGTAAAACAAAAAGCCACAAAAATTATGTATCATCCTCATTAGTTCATTCAGTCTCATGTAATGAATTCTTATTGATCTTGGTCTTTTTTTAGTAGTTTTATGAATTCAGTTTTTCCTTGGAGTTCTGCAAACTCTTACCCAGTTCAGTTTTATGTTCTTAAGGTTATCAGAAACCTGTATTTGTTGAAAGTTCTTTCAACGAATCTTCTTGAAGATAAGGCACTTTTTTTTTTTAAGGAATACTTTTGTAAAAGCATCTGTCTAAAACAATAACTCTGTATAAATGACAAAATACTTAAAAATGGCCATGCTTAAAGATCTGATGAGAGTTCATTGTAATACAGTTGACAAGGAAATTTGGTAATTTCTTTAACATATAACATTTTAAGATAATAACTAGATTATGACTGATTAACATTATATACAAAAAAAAGATCTTTATGACCCAGATAACTATGATGGTGTGATCACTCACCTAGAGCTAGACATCCTGAAATGTGAAGTCAAGTGGGCCTTAGGAAGCATCACTGCAAACAAAGCTAGTAGAGGTGATGGAATTCCAATTGAACTATTTCAAATCCTGAAAGATGATGCTGTGAAAGTGCTGTGCTCAATATGCCAGCAAATCTGGAAAACTCAGCAGTGGCCACAAGACTGGAAAAGCTCAGTTTTCCTTCCAGTCCCAAAGAAAGGCAATACCAAGGAATGTTTAAGCTACTGCACAATTGGACTCATCTCACATGCTAGCAAAGTAATGCTCTCCAAGTGAGGCTTCAACAGTACATGAACTGTGAACTTCCAGATGTTCAAGCTGGATTTAGAAAAGGCAGAGGAACCAGAGATCAAATTTCCAACATCCATTGGATCATTGAAAAAGTAAGAGATTCCAGAAAGACATCTATTTTTGCTTTATTGACTATGCCAAAGCCTCTGACTGTGTGGATGACAAAAAACTGTGGAACATTCTTAAAGAGATGGGAATACCAGACCACCTTACCTGCCTCCTGAGAAATCTGTATGCAGGTCAAGAAGCAACAGTTAGAACTGGACATGGAACAACAGACAGGTTCCAAATTGGGAAAGGAGTACATCAAGGCTGTGTATTGTCATCCTGCTTATTTAACTTATATGCAGAGTATATCATGCAAAATGCCGGGCTGAATGAAGCACAAGCTGGAATCAAGATTGCCAGGAGAAATATCAATAACCTCAGATATGCAGATGACACCACCCTTATGGCAGAAAGTGAAGAAAAACTAAAGGGCCTCTTGATGAAAGTGAAAGAGGAGAGTGAAAAAGTTGGCTTAAAACTCAACTTTCAGAAAACTAAAATCATGGCATCTGGTCCCATCACTTCATGGCAAATAGATGGGGAAACAATGGAAACAGTGACAGATTTTATTTTGGGGGGCTTCAAAAGACTGCAGCCATGAAATCAAAAGACACTTCTTCCTTGGAATAAAAGCTATGACCAACCTAGACAGCTTATTAAGAAGCAGAGACATTATGTTGCCAACAAAGGTCCATCTAGTCAAAGCTATTTTTTTTCCAGTAGTCATGTATGGATGTGAGAGTTGGACTATAAAAAAAGCCGAGCGCCAAGGAATTGATGCTTTTGAACTGTGGTGTTGGAGAAACTTCTCGAGATTCCCTTGGACTGCAAGCAGATCCAACCAGTCCATCCTAAAAGAAATCAGTCCTGAGTATACATTACAATGAAACTGATGCTGAAGCTAAAACTCCAATACTTTGGCCATCTGATGCGAAGAACCGACCCATTGGAAAAGACCCTGATGCTGGAAAAGATTGAAGATGGGAGGCAAAGGGGACGACAGAGGATGAGATGGTTGGATGGCATCACTGGTATGAGGGACATGAGTTTGAGTAGGCTTCAGGAGTTGGTGATGGACAGGGAAGCCTGGTGTGCTGCAGCCCATGGGATCGCAAAGAGTCAGACGCGACTGAGTGACTGAACTGAGCTGAACATTATGTCAGGACATATCAGACTTCCAGGTATTACATACAATTTCTGGAATACTTATAGACAAAAAGACATAAAGGAGGCTTAGTGTCACTTATTTGACATTACTTTCCATGTAATTTAACATATCAATAAGCTCAATTAGTGTTAAATCTTCTGTTTTACACCATGACAGAACAAATTTTTTGAAATGCTCTGGAGGCCCGCTGGGAAAATTGAAATTTGTCTGAGGTCAATAAAGACTTCATTTAGAAATTGATTTGGCAAAATTTGTAGAAAATATCAAAGAGTTTTGGACACATGCCTAAATAGGATCACAGATCATTATGAAACAATACTCAATTATCCAGTTAATCAAAGTGATGAGGATTTCAAAAGCAATATGAAAGGGTATGTAGTTGTAAGCAAAATTTAACTCTTTCAATATTAAAAAACTCAGTTTTACTAAGTAACTGAAGACATGATAGAAACAACACATGATATTATTTTGATTAAAAAAAAAAAAAGCTTTGCTTTCTAGGTAGATATTGCTTTAAAAGGTAAAGAAACTTTCACCGACTGTTACAAAAGCAGACCAAAAGTCTAAGAAAACTTTGACCTCTTAACAGAGAAAGCTAAATTCTAATTTTGTACAGGCTTACTTTTGATATTGACTCATTCATTCTACCCTTAGGCAATTCTGACATATCAAAACAAGAAAAATCCTTTCCAAAGACTCCTTTTTAATAAGCCTTCAACTTTTTTTTTCTTTCAACAAAGATATATCCCCATTATTCATAACTTCTATTACTGAAAACATACATCCTGTCAATACTTTCCTTGTATACAAAGATGGTTCCCTTATTAATTCTAGCAGTTTTAATTACATTTACGAAAATTCTTTGCCCTTGTTGTTGTTGTTCAGTTGCCCAGTTGAGTCTGACTCTGCGACCTCATGGACTGCTACGCGCCAGGCCTCTTTGACTGTCACCATCCCCTGAAGTTTGCACAGCTCCATGTCCATTGCATCGGTGATGCCATCCATCCATCTTATCCTCTGATACCCTCAATCATTCCCAGCATCAGGGACTTTCCCAAAGAGTCAGCTGTTTGCATCAGATGACCAAGATAATTTACCCTTAGAAACTTTCATTTATAGTGAAAACTAAATAGTAAAAAATTATGGATTGTCTGTTACACCAGTGTTCTTTAGATTGGAAAATTTATAAATACATACATCCAAAAATGTACTATTTCTCATAGTACAGTCTTTCAATGTGGCACAGAAAATGTTTACCATTAATAATATACCTGAATATCTTTAGTTACTCTGTAATAGAAAGTCAAAAGTAGATAAACCTATGCTTAGTAATAAATGTTTCACTATTTTATGTTATTTTATTTTAGTTGGAAATTATCTAGATGTTCAGTAAATTTCCATCATTTAAATTAACTTAGCAAAGCTCCAAAGTTTAAAGTTACTAAAAAGATTTTGGATGTTATTTTTAATTAAAAATACCATCAAGCATTCTTCAGAGTCCCTTGGACTGCAAGGAGATCCAACCAGTCCATCCTAAAGGAAATCAGTCCTGAATATTAATTGGAAAGACTGATGCTGAAGCTGAAACTCCAGTACTTTGGCCACTGATGCGAAGAATTGACTCATTTGAAAAGATACTGATGCTGGGAAAGACTGAAGGCAGGAGAAGATGGGGAAAACAGAGGATAAGATGGGTGGATGCCATCACCGACTCGATGGACATGAGTTTGAGTAAACTCTGGGAGTTGGTGATGGACAGGGAGGCCTGGTGTGCTGCAGCCCCTGGAGTCGCAGAGTCGGACATGACTGAGCGAGTGAACTGAGGTGACCATAAAGCATAATTATTGTGGCTTAAAAATCTTATCCCATTTGCATGCGTGCTAGAGTCCTTTGGACTGCAAGGAGATCCAACCAGTCCATCCTAAAGGAGATCAGTCCTGGGTGTTCATTGGGGGGACTGATGTTGAACTGAACTGAAGTCGCGTTTGACTCTGTACGATCCTATGGACTGCAGCCTGCCAGGCTCCTCTGTCCATGGGATTCTCTAGGCAAGAATCCTGGAGTGGGTTGCCATGCCATCCTCTAGGAGATCTTCCCAACCCAGGGACTGAACCTGTCTCACATCTACCTGCATTGGCGGGTGAGTTATCTAAATCATTTGCTCCCCCAAATTATGTTTAGACTACTCACGAAAATTCATGGAACATTAGACAAAGTCAGCCATCACCCCATGCTATTTTTCTTGCTGACAAATTTTGTGAAATATAAAAGATGAACATACTTGATTAATAAATCCAATTTTCTTGAAGAGATCTCTAGTCTTTCCCATTATGTGGTTTTCCTCTATTTCTTTGCATTGCCTTCACTGAGGAAGGCTTTCTTATTTCCCCTTGCTATCCTTTGGGACTCTGTATTCAGATAGGTATATCTCTCCTTTCCTCCTTTGCGTTTAGCTTTTCTCCTTTTCTCAGCTATTTGTAAGGCCTCCTCAGGCAACCGTTTTGCCTTTTTGCATTTCTTTTTCTTGGGGATGGTCTTGATCACTGCTTCCTGTGCAATGTCCATAGTTCTTCAGGAACTCTGTCTATTAGATCTAATCCCTTCAATCTGTTTGTCACTTTGACTGTATAATCTTAAGGGATTTGATTTAGGTCATACCTGAATGGTCTAGTGGTTTTCCCTACTTTCTTCAATTTAAATTTTAGTCTGAATTTGGCAACAAGGAATTCATGATCTGAGTACAGTTATCTCCCAGTCTTGTTTTTTTTTTGCTGACTGTATAGAGCTTCTCCATCTTTGGCTGCAAAGAATATAATCAATCTGATTTTGATATTGACCATCTGGTGTTGCCCATGTATAGAGTCCTGTCCTGTGTTGTTGGAAGAGGGTGATACCCATTTTATTTATTTATTTTTTTTGATATGAGAAACATCTTCCTTAAGTTTGGATTACAAAGTATGGCTCTTAGTTCCTAGAGAACATGGGAATGGAAAATCTTCACAAAACAGACATAGAGAAGGATCCAAGTTTCCTCCAAATGGAGTTTTGGGCATATTTGCCTATTATCAGAAATTGAGTAGTTACTGTTATTTTTTTTTTCTTTTTCTTAAGTCCAAGACAATTCTGTTTCTAATGTCTCAATGCTTATAGGCATTTTGAGATAAATAGGTGAGGTTTGGTGATTGGTGAATATTGGTGGGATTTTAATTGCTCCTAGAACCACATTTCTGGTTTTGTAGAGTTTTGCAAGGCAAAGACAGCTCTTTCCATTTCCTCAAAGAACTGGACTGCAGCCTGAATATCAATGGGCTGACCCACCTATCTAAATAAATTATCTCCAGTTTTTTCCTTTCCCACTGGGTACATAGTTTTATTTTATTTAGGGGAGATAAATAAATAAAATAAATAATTAAAAATAAAAAAAATCTTTTCAAAGTCTCATGGTCTGAATATAGTTATGGTCAGAAGTTCATACACACAGTTTACCTCTCATCTTATTTTCTGCCTTTCTGTCTATCTGTTAATCTCAGAAGATAATCCATTTATAAAGTTTTTGAGGATTCTCCCTGGGCTTAAGAAATTTTTAAGCTATGGCCTTTAGTTTGGCGTTTACCCAAAAAGAATTGCCTGTCACCTTGGGTGTTCTTATTTTAAAAGGTAACTGTTTAGTAGTTTCTTCATAGGGCAAATGTAATTTAGACAAAGGATTACTAGAATGAATACTCAAGGGAAAGTGGAGGGAATTAGTAGGGCCACATCAATCTTTTAGGCTTTTGTTTTGGGTACCTCTTATATTGGTCTTTTGTAGCAAATCTTTCAGTGAAGCTATGTTGGAATTTTCAAGCCTTTTGGAGGCTTCTGCATACCCTATTTTGTTTGAATTGTAAGCCCTTGATTTTAAGTGTACTTCTTAAATGATTTTATCTAACTGGAACTTCTACTTAATGACCATTCTAATTCTATATTGCAATTCCCTTGAGGGCTGGCAGCAGTTTGGTAGGTTCCTAGACACACATGGAGTTTAACTCGCGTTTTCTGACTAGTGATATCTAGCTGTAGATGGGGTGCAGCCCACATTTCTTCAGCTATATTTTAGAACCTATAACCTGGCAGTTACTGAACTAAGTTGTGAGGACACAAAACAAGCTTGGTAAGATTCTGTCATTTTTGTAGATATCTATTCCTTCTGGAACTACAGTTCTTAGATCAAAAATAAGTAAAAGTGTTGGGAAGTGGTGCCTTTAACTCTTTGGATTTTAAGAACAGAATATTTACATTGGATGGGAAGTTTAATTTTTGTTTTTTTCATTTTATTAAAGAAGTTCCCTTTGCTGTTTAGTTGCTAAGTTGTGTCTTTTTGCATCCTCATGGACTGTAGCCTGCCAGGCTCCTCTGTACTTGGGAGTTTGCAGGCAAGAATAATGGAGTGGGTTGCCATTTCCTTCTCCAGGGGATCTTCTTAACCCAGGGATCAAACTGGTGTCTTTTGCATTGGCAGGTGAATTCTTTACTGCTGAGCCACCAGGGAAGCCCAAGAGAGTTCCTTGTTGTTCAGTCACTCAGTCATGTCCAACTCTGTGACCCTATGGACTGCAGAATGCCAGGCTTCTCTGTCCTTCACTAACTCCCATGAATTTGCTCAAATTCATGTACATTGAGTCAGTGATGCTAGCCAAACATCTCATCCTCTGTTGCCCCCTTCTTCTCCTGCCCTCAATCTTTTCCAGCATCAGAGTCTTTTCCAATGAGTCAGCTGTCTAATCAGGTGGCCAAAGTATTGAAGCTTCAGCTTCAATATCAGTCCTTCCAGTGAATATTCTGAGTTGATTTTCTTTAAGATTGACTGTTTTGATCTCCTTTCTATACAAGGAACTCTAAAGAGCCTTCTCCTGCACTACAGTGGATGTTGGCAATTTGATCTCTGGTTCCTCTTCCTTTTCTAAATCCAGCTTATACATCTGGAAGTTCTCAGTTCACATACTGTTGAAGCCTTCCTTGAAGAATTTTGAGCATTACCTTGCTAGCATGTGAGATGAGTGCAGTTGTCTGGTAGTTTGAACATTTTTGTCATTCCCCTTCTTTGGGACTGAAATGAAAACTCACCTTTTCCTGTTTCGTGGCCACTCCTAAGTTTACCAAATTTGTGGGCATATAGAGTGTGGCAGTTTCACAGCATCATATGTTAGAAATTGAAGTAGCTCAGTTGGCATTCCTTTACCTCCACCAGGAGTTCCTAGGACTAGCTGGTATACTTCTCTGTATATACTTTTAAATTTTTTTATATTTTATTATTATCAAGTTTTTTTTTTTTGGGGTCCATGCTGCTCAGCTTGCATGATTTCAATTCCCTGATCAGGGATTGAACACAGGGCCACAGCAGTGTGATAAGGCCCACATTGGGTCTCATTGATAAGATGTTTCATTATGTCGACCTCACAAACAAGGAATAAAATCACAGTGATCTGTAAGACTGACCAAACTGCCTAAATGGCATGCTGTTTTCTCACTGGCACCTATCTTCTCAAAGCTGCGAGACCACCAGATTCCAGACCTCCAGGTACGTGACCATCCCTTCAGAGAATTTTTCATTGGTGGGGTATAAGAAGGATTCAGTCAGAAAGGGAGGACGCTTGTTCTCCTTAAGGGCCAGTCACTTTTCTTTTCCCTATAGTAAATTTCCCTTTTATTTCCTGACTGTCCAGCTCACTCTCTTTTCCCCTGCACTCACCTTACACAGTGAAAGCCTGGAATTCTAATGACTAGGCCACCAGGAACTCTGTGTATCCACTTTTTAATTTGGTCTTTCCACAGGTACAAATAAGACAATAGTTTAAGATGAGAGGTCTCTAAAAATTAGTTTTTAAATATTCCAAAAAAAATTAAAAAAAATAAAAAAATAAATATTCCAACTCAAAATGTCTGGATGTTAGAGATAAGATGTATTAATCTCAATAGCAACTCAAACCTGTAAACATTTTTATGACTTAACCAAAGATGTAAGAGATGTTTTGTAAGAGTTAAAAAAAATAACATCCCTCACAAGGTTCAGAAAGTTCACTCACAGAGGCAGCCTAAGAAAGGAAAGATTTCATTGTCACAGGCATTAAGAATGGTGGTGGTTTAGTCGCTAAGTCGTGTCTAACTCTTGCGACCCCATGGAATATAGCCCGCCAGTCTCTTCTGTCCATGGGATTTTCCAGGCAAGAATACTGGAGTGGATTGTCATTTCCTTCTCCAGGGGATCTTCCCGACCTAGGAATTGAGCCCAGGTCTCCTGCATTGCAGGCGGATTCTTTACCGACTGAGCTATAAGGGAAGCCTGGCATTAAGAATAGTGTGGTGCAAATGTATCTTTGGCTTCCCATGAGAATATGTGATGCCCTCAGTCACAGACATGCTAATCTGTGACAAGAGGCAGATGCTACTCTAATGGGACTTTTCCAGCAACAGTGAGACAATGAAAGTTGAGATGACAAAGGCCCCCTATAGACTGGGGCTCCTTGTGACAGACTCCTCTGAAAGCCTGCACATTTGGACAAAAGGAATGCTGCTTCTTGGATCTGTAGCCTTTTTTGATGCCTGCCAGATGCATGCTGGTATATGCATCCTTCAGTTGGTAGAGACTAGAGAGAATATTCTCATTGGTCATAAGGACAAGCTCTCAGGAGACAGGAAAGGACAACAGAGACCTAAGGAAACAATGGGAGTACAAGGAGAGTAGCAAACAAGTGTACACATAAATTTTTCCAAATTCTCAATAATTAAGAAACAAATCCCACAATTATTTTCTCCTGATAATGTAAATTTAGGAAAAGAAAAAGGATTCTAACACTCTTACTTCCATTAGACCCTGCAGGCAGAGAGCTAGGGGACTGAATGGTAAGAACTCTTACCTTCTGCCAGGATATCTCAGCTGCAGCAGCTTTGGAGAGGGTAGTGTCCAATCATTGTAGTGGCCTGCCACCTACTCCAAGAACTTTCCCTTCTTTTCTTCTAGGTTCTTTAGCTGATTTAGTAGCTAAATTGATGTAAGATAGATTGAGGAAAAAAAAAACAAATTAAAGTTTAATAACATGGGGGAGAGCCAGGAAAAGTGAGTGTAACTCTCCAAATGGCAGAAGCCCTCACCTTAATTAAATACCATCTTTGGTTAAGGACAAAAGATGTTGGGGGTGGGGATTCAGTTATGGAAAGTGACCAGGAAAAGCACAGTAAATGAGGATAAGATTGTAATGCAGATTTAAGTTGGTGCCTTCTGCATTAATAAGAATCTTTAGAAATAAGTTCATACCCTGTTCTTTCCTGGTATGTTGAGGGAGACAACCTTAAAAATGGAGATCTCCCTTATGCATGTAATTGTCTCTTAGAAAAGGTGACTTCTAGTTAGTTTTCAGAGATTCTCCTTTGTCTGCAGTCTCATTTTTGTCTTCTTAGCATGTATCACTATGTAAAATATAAACTATTATTTTTGTTGTTGTTGTTTCTGTGTTATTACCTATATCCCCAGCTAGAATGTAAGTTCCTTGAGGATTTTTGTTTGTCATGTTCATTGTAATAGTCCTGGTGCCTTGAATAGTATCTGGCATATTCAACAGTGAAAACATTCAGTGAATTAAAGTGAGGACAAAAAGGAAGTAAGAAGGCACTAGTGAAATAATTTACCTTAGACTGATACTTCAAGTCATGTGCCACAACTCAATCCCGGCTAAAACCCAGTTTGGGACCCTAACCCAACGTGGCTGGGACTCAAACACAGCCAAAACCCATGGTCTTCCAACTGATATCACGGACCTGGTCTCAGGACGTAATGAAACTCTGGTTCTTGATGTCTCATCACAGAAAGAATTCAGTTCAGTCACTCAGTCGTGTCTGACTCTTTGCAACTCCATGGACTGCAGTATGCCAGGCCTCCCTGTCAATCACCAACTCACGGAATTTTCTCAAAGCATCAATTCTTCAGTGCTCAGCTTTCTTCACAGTCCGACTCTCACATCCATACATGACTACTGGAAAAACCAGAGTCTTCACTAGTTGGACCTTTGATGGCAAAGTAATATCTGGTTTTTAATAAGCTGTCTAAGTTGGTCATAACTTTTCTGCCAAGGAGCAAGCATCTTTTAATTTCATGGCTGCAGTTACCATCTACAGTGATTTTGAAGCCCCCCAAAATAAAGTCTGACACTGTTTCCACTGTTTCCCCATCTATTTGCCATGAAGTGATGGGGCCAGATGCCATGATCTTTGTTTTCTGAATGTTGAGTTTTAAGCCAACATTTTCACTCTCCTCTTTCACTTTCATCAAGAGGCTCTTTAGTTCTTCTTCACTTTCTGCCATAAGGGTGATGTTATTTGCATATCTGAGGTTATTGATATTTCTCCTGGCAATCTTGATTCCTGGTTGTGCTTCATCCAGCCCAGTGTTTCTCATGATGTACAATGAATATAAATTAAATAAGCAGGGTGACAATATACAGCCTTGATGTACTCATTTTCCTATTTGGAACAAGCCTGTTGTTCCATGTCCAGTTTAAACTGTTGCTTCCTGACCTGCATACAGAGGCAGGTCAGGTGGACTGGTATTCCTATCTCTTTCAGGATTTTCCACAGTTTATTGTGATCCACACAGTCAAAGGCTTTGGCATAGTCAATAAAGCAGAAATAGATGTTTTTCTGAAAGAATTCAGTGAGAGACAAAGTGTAGGAAGTGTATTTATTTAAAGAGAAACACACTCCATAGACAGAGTGTGGGTAGTTGCAAAGGGTGAGTGCAGCTTTACAATGTGATGTGGTTAGTTTTTATGGGCTGGGTAATTTCATGGGCTAATGAGTGGGAGGATTATTACAACTATTTTGGAGAAAGGGTAGAAATTTCCAGGAATTGGACCACCACTTATTTTCTGATCTTTGATGGTTGGCCTTGGAACTGTCATGGTGCTTCTAGGTGTATCATTTAGCTTGTTGATATGTTACAATTAGGTCTAGTCAAAGTTAGTTTCTCTGCCACCTTGGATCCATTTTATTCTAATCAGGTCATGTTGTGTTCTCAGGCTGTATCCTTCTTTCAAAGGTTATGTCCTGCCCCCTTCCTTTATGTTTCACTAGGATTGATTCCAGTGTCCAGAAGTTCTTTTTACTTTCAAACTTTGGGCTAAAATGTTTTCAATCTTTATTTTTCATTTTAGCAGAGGTGATGTAGGGAATACTATACCTCCTCATGAATGGAGAGGACTGAAGTCAAATAGAGCCATCTACTCTGAGACGGAGGGTGGAACTGAGCAGGACTCTGTGGGACCCTCTAGGGTACAAATCCTTTCCATGTCCCCTTTTTTTCTGTTGTAGAAAATAGATTTCATTCTGCCTCCTAGACTTTCCTGAATACCAAAGGGCAGATTCAAACAGTTGCTAACTAGGAACGGGAGAGGATACAGAAACAAGAGTCAACAAACTATCAGTTCAGTTCAGTCGCTCAGTCGTGCCCGACTCTTTGCAACCCCATGAATCGCAGAAACCAGCCTCCCTGTCCATCACCAACTCCCGGAGTTCACTCAGACTCACGTCCATCGAGTCAGTGATGCCCTCCAGCCATCTCATCCTCGGTTGTCCCCTTCTCCTCCTGCCCCCAATCACTCCCAGCATCAGAGTCTTTTCCAATGAGTCAACTCTTCACATGAGGTGGCCAAAGTACTGGAGTTTCAGCTTAAGTGTCACTCCTTCCAAAGAACACCCAGGACTGATCTCCTTTAGAATAGACTGGTTGGATCTCCTTGCAGTCCAAGGGACTCTCAAGAGTCGTCTCCAACACCACAGTTCATAAGCATCAGTTCTTCGGCACTCAGGTTTTCTTCAGAGTCCAACTCTCACATCCATACATGACCACAGGAAAAACCATAGCCTTGACTAGACGGACCTTTGTTGGCAAAATAATGTCTCTGCTTTTGAATATGCTATCTAGGTTGGTCATAACTTTCCTTCCAAGTAGTAAGCGTCTTTTAATTTCATGGCTGCAGTTACCATCTGTAGTGATTTTGGAGCCCCCCAAAATAAAGTCTGACACTGTTTCCACTGTTTCCCCATTTATTTCCCATGAAGTGATGGGACCAGATGCCATGATCTTCGTTTTCTTTTTTTTTTTTTTTTGATCTTCGTTTTCTAAATGTTGAGCTTTAAGCCAACTTTTTCACTCTCCACTTTCACTTTCATCAAGAGGCTTTTTAGTTCTTCTTCACTTTCTGCCATAAGGGTGGTGTCATCTGCATATCTGAGGTTATTGATATTTCTCCCGGCAATCTTGATTCCAGCTTGTGTTTCTTCCAGCCCAGCATTTCTCATGATGTACTCTGCATATAAATTAAATAAGCAGGGTGACAATATACAGCCTTGACATACTCCTTTTCCTATTTAGAACCAGTCTGTTGTTCCGTGTCCAGTTCTAACTGTTGCTTCCTGACCTGCATATAGGTTTCTCAAGAAGCAGGTCAAGTGGTCTGGTATTCCCATCTCTTTAAGAATTTTCCAGTTTATTGTGATCCACACCATCAAAGGCTTTGGCATAGTCAATAAAGCAGAAAGAGATGTTTTTCTGGAACTCTCTTGCTTTTTCCATGATCCAGCAGATGTTGGCAATTTGATCTCTGGTTCCTCTGCCTGTTCTGAAACCTACTTGAACATCAGGGTGTTCACGGTTCACGTATTGCTGAAGCCTGGCTTGGAGAATTTTGAGCATTACTTTACTAACATGTGAGATGAGTGCAATTGTGTGGTAATTTGAGCATTCTTTGGCATTGCCTTTCTTTAGGGTTGGAATGAAAACTGACCTTTTCCAGTCCTGTGGACACTGCTGAGTTTTCCAAATATGCTGGCATATTGAGTGCAGCACTTTCACAGCATCATCTTTTAGGATTTGAAACAGCTCAACTGGAATGCCATCACCTCCACTAGCATTGTTTGTAGTGATGCTTCCTAAGGCCCACTTGACTTCACATTCCAGGATGTCTGGTTCTAGGTGAAGAATCACACCATCGTGATTATCTGGGTTATGAAGATCTTTTTTGTACAATTGTTCTTGTATTCTTTCCAGCTCTTCTTAATATTTTCTGTTTCTGTTAGGTCTGTACCATTTCTGTCCTTTATCGAGCCCATCTTTGCATGAAATGTTCCTTGGTGTCTCTAATTTTCTTGAAGTGATCTCTAGTCTTTCCCATTCTATTGTTTTCCTCTATTTCTTTGGACTGATCACTGAGTAAGGCTTTCTTATCCCTCCTTGCTATTCTTTGAAACTCTTCATTCAAATGGATATATATCTCCTTTTTTCCCTTGCTTTTTGCTTCCCTTCTTTCACAGCTATTTGTGAGGCCTCCTCAGACAGCCAATTTGCTTTTTTGCATTTCTTTTCCAAGGGGATGGTCTTGATCCCTGTCTCCTGTACAATGTCATAAACCTCTGTCCATAGTTCATCAGGCACTCTGTCTATCAGATGTAGTCCCTTAAATCTATTTTTCACTTCCACTTTATAATCACAAGAGATTTGATTTAGGTCATGCCTGAATGTTCTATTGGTTTTTCCTACTTTATTCAATTTAAGTCTGAATTTGGCAATAAGAAGTTCATGATCTGAGCCACAGTCAGCTCCCAGTCTTGTTTTTGCTGACTGTATAGAGCTTCTCTGTCTTTGGCTGCAAAGAATATAATCAATCTGTTTTCGATGTTGGCCCTGTGGTGATTTCCATTTGTAGAGTCTTCTCTTTTATTGTTGGAAGAAGGTGTTTGTTATGACCGGTGCGTTCTCTTGGCAAAACTCAATTAGCCTTTGCCCTGCTTCATTCTGTACTCCAAGGCCAAATTTGACTGTTTCTACTGGTGTTTCTTGATTTCTTACTTTTGCACTCCAGTCCCCTATAATGAAAAGGACATCTTTTTCATGTGTTAGTTTTAAAAGGTCTTGTAGGTCTTCATAGAACTGTTCAACTTTAGCTTCTTCAGCATTACTGGTTGGGGCATATACTTGGATTACCGTGACATTGAATGGTTTGCCTTGGAAATGAACAGAGATCATTCTGTTGTTTCAGAGATTGCATCCAAGTACTGCATTTCAGACTCTTTTGTTGACTATAATGGCTACTCCATTTCTTCTAAGGGATTCCTCCCCACAGTAGTAGATATAATGGTTATCTGAGTTAAATTCACCCATTCCAGTCCATTTTAGTTTACTGATTCCTAGAATGTCAACATTCATTTTTGCCATCTCCTGTTTGACCACTTCTAATTTGCCTTGCTTCATGGACCTAACATTCCAGGTTCCTATGCAATATTGCTCTTCATAGCAGTGGACCTTGCTTTTATCACCAGTCACATCCACACCTGGGTGTTGTTTTGCTTTGGCTCCACCCCTTCATTCATTGTGGAGTTATTTCTCCACTGATCTCCAGCAGCATATTGGGCACCACTGACCTGTGAAGTTCATCTTTCAGTGTCCTATCTTTTTGCCTTTTCATACTGTTCATGGGGTTCTAACGGGTAGAATAATGAAGTGGTTTGCCATTCCCTTCTCCAGTGGACCACATTCTTTCAGATCTTTCCACCATGACTCATCTGTCTGGGGTGGCCCCTCATGGCTTGGCTTAGTGTCATTGAGTTAGACAAGGCTGTGGTCCATGTGATTGTATTGGGTAGTTTCCTGTGATTGTGGTTTCAGTCTGTCTGCCCTCTGATGCCCTCTCTTAGCTCCTACGGTCGTATTTGGCTTTCTCTTACCTTGGACATGGGATATCTCTTCATGGCTGCTCCCGCAAAGCTCAGCCACTGCTCCTTACCTTGGATGTGGAGTATTTCCTCACAGCTGCCACTCCTGACCTTGGACGTGGGCTATCTCATGTCGACAGCTGCTCCTTACCTTGGATGCAGTGTATTTCCTCTCAACTGCTTCTGTGTCGTGCAGCAGTTTACATACTGCTGATTAGCCGACTAATCAGTTTACATACTCTTTAAAAATCTTTATAGTATGCAGATATATTTGTGTTAGTCTCTCAGTCATGTCTGACTCTTTGCAACCCATGTACTGTATCCTGCCAGGCTTCTGTGGAGTTCTCCAGTCAAGAATACTGGAGTGGGTAGCCATTACCTTCTCCAGGGGATCTCCTCTTTCCTTAACCCTTCTACTTTTCAGCTGGGGTGCCTGTAGCAAAACACAGATTAACAAGAGAAAAACAAGTAGAAGTTTATTAATAGATATATCTCACATGTACATGGGACAGTGAAAGTGAAATTTGCTCAGTCACGTTCAACTCTTTGTGACCCCATGGGCTGTACAGTCCAAGAAATTCTCAAGGCCAGAATACTAGAGTGTGTAGCCGTTCCCTTCTCCAGGGGATCCTCCCAACCCAAGGATCGAACCCAGGGCTCCTGCATTGCAAGCAGATTCTTTACCATTTAGCCACCAGGGAAGCCCATGTTTAGGAGAAACCTAAAACAAACTGAGTAACTCAAAGAAGTGGCTTAGAATTTGAACTTAAATACCATGTTCAGCCAAAGCAAAGGAAGAAAGGTATGAGGGAGATAAGTTATGGGAAGGTGAGCAAGTAATAACATAAATAAGAAAAAGGTTTATTAGGCAGGTTTAAGTGTGTGCCTTATTGAAGACCTCCCTTGTGGCTCAGCTGGTAAAGAATCCACCTGCAACGTGGGAGACCTGGGTTTGATCCCTGGGTTGGGAAGATCCCCTGGAGAAGGGAAAGGCTTCCCATTCCAGTATTCTGGCCTTGAGAATTCCATAGACTGTATAGTCCATGGGGTCACAAAGAGTCAGACATGACTGAACAACTTTCACTTCACTTCACTTCTTCATTGATTAGAATTTCTGGAGATTTGTGGTAATCCTTCTCTTGCTAGCAGACTGTGAGAGACACCCTTACAAAGGGAAATCTTCTGGTAAATGTTAATTTCCCTCACAAAAGACTAATTTATGTTGTTTTCAAAACTTGTCCTGTTTCTGCTGTTTCTCAAAAAAATTCTTATGCCAGAAAGGCATATCTGTGGTGGCATATTCTGGTCTCCTATCAAGAACCATAATTTTAGTTAACAGAGTATGGAATTTGTGATTATTTAATAAAAAATATGGGAAGAGATCCCTGGTTAGGAAGTCTTCACTGTTTATTTAGGAAAATAAGATTTAACTTAATTTTCATGTATGCACTTTCTCTAGCAATAAAATTCATTATAAGCCCAGGAATTCTTGTATTATGTTTTTATTTTTTTTTTAATTTTACTTTATTTTACTTTACACTACTGTATTGGTTTTGCCATACATCAACATGAATCTGCCACGGGTGTACATGAGTTCCCCATCCTGAACCCCCCTCCCACCTCCCTCCCCATACCATCTCTCTGGGTCATCCCAGTGCACCAGCCCCGAGCATCCTGAAGAAAAGGAACTGTATGTTGTTTACTTCTCTATCTCTAGCACCTAGCATGGTGTCTGGCATATAGTAGGCACTTAATCAATATTTGATTAATAGATTGGTTAGTGCCCTGTTAGTTTTAAATGTCGTAAGTTAATACTATGGGAAGAGTTGATGGATCATTGGAAATCAATATAGCATAATTTGAGGACTGCCACCATAGTGACAAGGAAGAAGTGTTCTAATTACAGACTTCGTTGTCAGAACCTTTGTTACTGTTTGAAATAAAATAGGAGGTAATGTTATATGCTTGAGAATCTCAGAAAAAACATATCCATTAAGCTCCTTTTCCTTGCCTTACAAGTGTAGTGTGATATGATTCTTAAAACAAATACTGTTGATAGTTCACCCAACATATGCTCCCAACTTGTCTTTCTTTTTCTAATGAAGCCTGGATTTTGTCCAGGTATCAATCCTCTTTGATAAAGGCAACCCTATTTTAAGCCACAGGAGGTTGTGATCTCTGGTGGCTTTGTTCTATGGAGGCTTGAGGCAGAGTTTTGCTTCCTGGCCAGAGACTGAGGTTGGGCCTTGATACTGAGAGTGCTGAATCCTAGATCAGTGGCCAGTGGCAAGACCCTGGGCCTTTGGCTTTGCAGAAGAGAATTCCCACAAAGATGGAAAGTAGTGAAACAAGTACTTGTAAATAGATACATGGCTGAGCTCAGAGAGAGAATCACACCCTTGTGGTAGCTTGAATCACTTATTTGGGGCATTTCTTCTAGGTTTCTTTTAGCCAGTCATCTTGCTTTCCCTGGTTCTGAGTTTATATGTATATGCTCAGTCACTCGTGTCCAACTCTTTGCAACCCCATGGACTGTAGCCCACCAGGATTCTCTGTCCATGGGATTCTCCAGGCAAGAATACTGGAGTGGTCTGCCATGCCCTCCTCCAGGGGATCTTGCCAACCCAGCGATTGAACCTGCATCTCTTTTGTCTCCTGCATTGGCAGGCAGATTCTTTACCACTGTGCCACCTGGGAAGCCCAGTTCTGAGTCTATATTTGGTTTATCTCATGATCCTCCCATGTGTGTGCCTGCCTCTCAGCCAACATGCATTCCAGTGAAGTGGCCTATGGAAAGATGGACATCACTCCCCTTTTGACCTCCAAGGAGCTTTATAGACTGGGAGGTCTCGTTGACTTTGAGAATGAGAAATATGTGGTTTCTGTCTTATATCTGGGCTGGGCTCAGCCTATCAAATTATCCTGCTATTATGGAGTTTCTGTCCACAGGGGACAAACTCTATCTGCTCAGCCTGGGGCCCAGCTATCTCCTGCCTCAGTGAGTCCAAATTGATCTAAGATTGTCTTGATAGGCCTATTTTCCTTGCCAAAGACTTATTGGTAGAAACATAAGTATATGAAATAATGCTGGAAAGCCTTCTGGAAAACGTTTCTTTATTATCCCTCTTAGAACTATTGTCAGCATCTTGCTCTACACCTGAGGGTGAAGTCTACAGACAAAGAAGGGCCAATAACAGGGAACCACAGAGAAGTAAAGACAGAGCTTTGACATACCATACTTGTGTCTGCCCTACCTATGAACTTTTTAGTATGTAAGATTTAAAACATCTTATTTTAAAAAACTGTCTGATACAGGCTTTTCTGTTACTTGCAAACAAAAGCAACCTGGTATAGCTCCCACATCTCCAGACTGGTGTTGGGTGTCTCTCCTTCTCTGATGGCTGGCACTGTTAGTAAATGCAAGTTCATGTGGCCAATGCACAGTAAGGTCATACAAACCAAAAGGTCAGGGTTTGGAGCAGAGAAAGGTCTATTGTATGGGCCAAGCAAGGAGAGTGGGTGGCTGGTGCTCAGAAATTCCAAACTCCCTGGTGGTTTGGGGGAAGAAGATTTTTTGGGGAAGAACATTTGAACAGTTGAAGTAGAGCCTACAGGGTGTATGATTTTCTTCTGATTGGTTGCTGGTGAGGTAACAGGGTAGTGCTCTAGGAGTCTTGTGCTCAGCCTGAAATTACCATCCTTCACCTGGATGGGGACCTTAGTTCCTCAAGAACAGCTCAATGGTATTGTTAAATATATATAACTTGAGAAGGAACCACGATCTTGCTTTAATTGCTATACTACTGTTTCTTGACTGTTCCTCCTTTGTTTCTGCATCCCCTCCCTCCCTTGATTAGCAGCTGTTTGAATCTGCCCTTTGGTATTCAGGAAGGTTTAGAGGGCTTAAAACTGTTTCCTATAGATAAGAACCAGGGAACATGGAAAGAATTTGTACCTTCATTGACCCCATGGTATCTGGCTTGTTTTCAGCACTCCACAATGAAGAGGAGGCCATAAACAATAACTGGATAGTTACTCTCCTATGCCTAAGGATGTTTTTTGTGACTTATGGTTGCAAGCGTAGGGACAGAAAAAAATGTTTCTTCTTCCTTTCTAGGTTCTTTGGTCTAATAATCAAGTTGATATAAGGAAGATTAACAGGAGAAAACAAACACAGTTTTGTGCATACGGGAGCCCAGTAAAAATGTGAAGACTCAAAAGGCAGCCATGGAATTGAAACTTGCATGACATCTTGAACTGAGAACAGGAGTTGGGGTTTGGTGATACAGAGGGGAGAAAAGCCATTCAGGAATTCAAAGAAGATGTTTGGGGAAAAAAGTTTCTTTTGTTGTTTAGATAAGTTTCTTAGGTTAAAATGTACCTCTAGTGCAGGCTCTCTGGTCCCTGGTGCAGGCCCCCTTTCCATGTAAATTTAAGCAGTTGAGGGGGGATAAAGAGCTTCTCCTGAATCTGCTGGGGTTTATCTCAAAATAACCCTCATCCCAAAGTAGCATATTTCGGGGTGGTAAATTCTACTCCCTTTCACGAGGAATGGCAGCAATCTCAATTTTACTCTGTCAGTGTGTCAATTGTAAAGGCAAATGAGAAAGTGAGGAAGCACTGAAACCATTTCAGTACTGAGATAACCCATCTGCACATTTTATCTCTCATTTGACTGAAAGATCATATTTAGAATAGTGTACAACCCTAGTGTACCAGAAGCATATCTAGTACTCGGTAATTCTCAGGACTCAGGCTCTCTCTTCTGCTTCTTCCTACCAGGATTCTGCCTATGTATACTGCTGCCAAATCCCCTCAGCCATCAAATTCATTGCTTTTCACTGCCTTTTGGACTCTGCTTACTGTGTTGTTGCCATTTCCCTTTAAGCCTCTGTTCTCATTATGTTGTCTGCATCTCTTGATCCTTTGCATGGTCTTTGGAGTTTCAAATCCCCTCATCTCTAGTATGAACCTGACTTCGTATTTGAGATGGTGCCATTATCCAGTACAAAACTAGTGTTCTACACAGGCATATCTGAGTTACATGCTTCTTCATGGAGCATGTGTTCAGAAAATGGCTGCTGTAGCATGATTCAAGGGTGGAGTTTTTGGCCCTCTGATGTCGAAAGGTTACCTATCAGATACTTATACAGGCTCAGTTGAATGGTCTGTGGTCTCAGGTGGTTTGAACTGGGCAAGACAAGTTCCATGTTCCTGGAAAAACAACTTAAGCAACTTAGTATAGTGACCATTTATGTTATCTATAGGAGAGAGTTAAAAGAGTCTTGTGATATATTTTATAAGTCAAGAGATACATGGAGTAACAGGTAAGTTTGGTCTTGGAGCACAAAATGAAGCAGGGCAAAGACTAACAGAGTTTTATCAAGAGAACACAATGATCAAGCAAACACACTCATCCAACAACACAGGAGATGACCCTACACATGGGCATCACCAGATGGTCAATACTGAAACCAGATTGGTTATATTCTTTGCACCCAAAGATGGAGAAGGTCTATACAGTCAGCAAAAACAAGACCTGGAGCTGACTGTGGCTCAGATCACCCTTATTGCAAAATTCAGGCTTAGATTGAAGAAAATAGGGAAAACCACTAGGCCATTCAGGTATGACCTAAATCAAATCCCTTATGGTTATACAGTCATGATGATAAATATATTCAAAAAATTAGAGCTGATAGAGTGCCTGAAGAACTATGGATGGAGGTTCATAACATTGTACAGGAGGCAGTGACCAAAACCATTCCAAAGAAAAAGAAATGCAAGAAGGCAAAGTGGTTGTCTGAGGATGCTTTACACAGAGCTGAGAAAAGAAGAAAAGCTAAAGGCAAAGGAGAAAGGGAAAGATATACCTAACTGAATTCAGAGTTGCAGAGAGTAGTAAGGAGAGATAAGAAAGCCTTCTTAAGTGAACAGTACAAAGAAATAGAAGAAAACAATAGGATAGGAAAGACTAGATATCTATTCTAGAATATTGGAGATATCAAGGTAAGAATTCATGCAAGGATGGGCATGATAAAGGACAGAAACAGTGAAGACATAACAGAAGCAGAAAAGATTAAGAAGAGATGACAAGAATACACAAAAGAACTATACAAAAAAGTTCTTAATGATCCAGATAATCATGTTGGTGTGATCACTCACCAAGAGCCAGACATCCTGGAGTGTGAAGTGAAGTGGACCTTAGGAAATATTACTATGAGCTCAAAGTAGTGGTAGTGATGGAATTCCAGCTGAGGTATTTCAAATCCTAAAAGAAGATGTTCTTAAAGTGCTACACCCAATATGTCAGCTAATTTGGAATACTCAGTAGTGGCCACAGGACTGGAAAATGTCAGTTTTCATTCCAATCTCAAAGAAGGACAATGCCAAAGAATGTTCAAACTACCAGACAATTGTGCTCATCTCACATGCTAGCAAGATTATGCTCAAAATTCTTCAAGTTAAGCCTCAAAGTATGTGAACTAAGAGCTTCCAGATATACAAGCTGGATTTAGAAAAGGCAGAGGAATCAGAGATCAAATTGCCAACATCCGCTGGATCATAGAAAAAGAAAGAGAATTCCAGAAAAACATGTAGTTCTGCTTTATTGACTATGCCAAAGCCTTTGACTGTGTGGATCACAACAAACTGTGGAAAATTCTTTAAGAGACAGGAATACCAGACCACCTTACCTGCCTCCTGATGAATCTGTATGCAGGTCAAGAAGCAACAGTTAGAACAGGACATAGAACAGTGGACTGATTGAAAATTGGAAAAGGAGTATGTCCAGGCTGTATATTGTCACCCTGCTTATTTAACTTCTGTGCAGAATGCATCATTCAAAATGCTGGGCTGGATGAAGCACAAGCTGGAATCAAAATTACTGGGAGAAAAATCGACAAATTCAGATATTCAGATGATACCACTCAAATGGCAAAAAGTAAAGAGGAACTAAAAAGCCTCTTGAGAGTGAAAGAGGAGAGTGAAAAAGCTGGCTTGAAACTCAACATTCAAAACACTAAAGTGATGGCATCTGGTCTCACCATTTGATGGCAAATAGAACAAGAAAAGGTGGAATCAGTGAAAAATTTTGTTTTCTTGGGCTCTAAATCACTGTGGATGGTGACTGCAGCCACAAAAATAAAAGATGCTTGCTCCTTGGAAGGAAAGCTATGACAAATCTAGACAGCATATTTAAAAGCAGAGACATCACTTTGCCAACCGAGGTCCATATATCCGTAAACTGATTTTTCCAGTAGTCATGTACAGATGTGAGAGTTGGACAGTAAAGAAGGCCGTCAGTCATTTCAGTCACTCAGTCATGTCTGACTCTTTGCAACCCCATGGACTGTAGCATGCCAGGCTTCCCTGTCCATCACCAACTCCTGGAGTTTGCTTAAATCATGTCCATCAAGTCGGTGATGCCATCCAACCATCTCATCCTCTGTCGCTCTCTTCTCCTCCTGCCTTCAATCTTTCCCAGCATCAGGATCCTTTCAAATGAGTCAGTTCTTTGCATCAAGTGGCCAAAGTATTGGAGTTTCAGCTTCAGCATCAGTCCTTCCAATGAATATTCAACACTGATTTCCTTTAGGATGGACTGGTTGGATCTCCTTGCAGTCCAAAGGACTCTCAAGAGTCTTCTCCAACACCACAGTTCAAAAGCATCAATTCTTTGGCACTCAGCTTTCTTTATAGTTCAACTCTCACATCCATACATGACTACTGGAAAAATCATAGCTTTGACTAGATGGACCTTTGTTGGTAAAGTAATGTCTCTGCTTTTTAATATGCTGTGTAGGTTGGTCATAACTTTTCTTCCAAGGAGCAAGAGTCTTTTAATTTCATGGCTGCAGGCACTATCTGCAGTGATTTTGGAGCCCCCAAAATAAAATCTGTCACTGTTTCCATTGTTTCTCCATCTATTTGCCATGAAATGATGGAACCAGATGCCATGATCTTTGTCTTTTGAATGTTGAGTTTTAAGCCAAGGTTTTCACTCTCCTCTTTCATTTTCATCAAGAGGCTCTTTAGTTCCTCTTTGCTTTCTGCCATAAAGGTGGTGTCATCTGCATATCTGTGGTTACTAATATTTCTCCTGGCAATCTTGATTCCAGCTTGTGCTTCATCCAGCCTGGCATTTTGCATGATGCACTCTGCATATGAGTTGAATTAGCAGGGTGACAATACACAGCCTTGACGTACTCCTTTCCCAATTTGGAACTGTCCATTGTTCCGTGTCTGGTTCTAACTGTTGCTTCTTGACCTGCATATAGATTCCTCAGGAGGCAGGTAAGGTGGTCTGATATTCCCATCTCTTAAAGAATTTTCCACAGTTTGTTGTGATCCACACAGTCAACGGGTTTAGCATAATCTGTAAAGCAGAAATAGATGTTTTTCTGGAATTCTCTTGCTTTTTTGATGATCCAATGGATGTTGGAAATTTGATCTCTCATTCCTCTGCCTTTTCTAAATCCAACTTGAACATCTAGAAGTTCACGGTTCATGCACTTTTGAAGCCTAGCTTGGAGAATTTTGAGCATAACTTTGCTAGCGTGTGAAATGAGTGTAATTGTGTGGTAGTTTGAACATTCTTTGGCATTGTCTTTCTTTGGGATTGGAATGAAAACAGGCCTTTTTCAGTCTTGTGGTCACTGCTGAGTTTTCCAGGTTTGCTGGCGTATTGAATGAAGCACTTTAAGAGCATCTTCTCTTAGAATTTGAAATAGCTCAGCTGGAATTCCATCGCCTCCACTAACTTTGTTTGTAGTTATTCTTCCTAAGGCCCACTTGACTTCACACTCCAAGATTTCTCACTGAGGTGAGTGTTCACACCATCGTGGTTATCTGGGCCATTAAGATCTTTTTTTATAGTTTTTCTGCATATTCTTGTCACCTCAAAGAATGCTGAGCACTGAAGAATTGATTCTTTTGAACTGTGGTGCTGGAGAAGACTCTTGAGAGCCCCTTGGACTGCAAGGATATCAAACCAGTCAATCCTAATGGAAACCAACCCTGAACATTCATTGAAAGGTCTGATGCCAATGCTGAAGTTCCAGTACTTTGGCCACCTGATACGAAGAGGCAACCCATTGGAAAAGACCTTGATGCTGGGAAAGATTGAGGGAAGGAGGAGAAGGCAGTGACAGAGGATAAGATTGTTGGATGGCATCACTGACTCAATGGACATGAGTTTGAGCAAACTCTAGGAGATAGTGAAGGGCAGGGAAGCCTAGTGCACTGTGGTCCATGGGGATGCAAAGAATAGGACCTCACTTAGCAAGTGAACAGCAACAACATGACCGTGAAGGGTATGCAGTTTGCAAGAAGAATTAATGTAAATTTTGTTGCAGGTACAGGATATTATTTATTAAGCAAGTATTGGTTAAGTAATCTAGCTGATGACTGCCCGCTATTTCAAGTGTGCCCAAGTTTGCAGTGTTACATGATGCAAAACATGGGGGTTTTCTCACAGGAAACTTCTGAATGCTTCATTCAGAAGATGAGTAACATGAAGCAGATGCTTTCGAATATCAGAGTATCATGGTGTCCTAGGTTAGTACATTGGGAGATAAAATGTGAATCAGAGGAATAAAACTTACTTTGTGACCTCCCTTAAAAGTATACATACTTGAGATGATGTCATGATTTCTCCTTCTTTTCCTACTTTTTTCTTTTCCATTTCTCAAACATTTTCACTTGGCCAACTAGCCTTCCTTGCATCTAAAAGTCTTTTTACCTATATTCTCATCCCTGTGTACTACCATGATTAGCTAACTCACCATGCTTCCCCTTATCTCTACATTAATCATGACCACCTCTATTCTCTTGGTCAGAACATGGCAAAGGGAGATGTGTGGTCAACCAGTGGAAGTTTTCTTGTATGTATTAGTAGGTGGAGGAAGAACTATTGTTTATTCAGTAACTACTATGTACTAGGCATTGTACCCAGGGCTTTATGTGATGAGAAAATAGCACCATTAGAGGCAGCTATCATGTCTTTCCAGTTTGTTGTGAAAAAGTGGCTATAGCAGACATTTAAAAATGACTTTTGTTGATTGTTATGATGAAGTATTTTTGTTGTTTGTGTTTGTAGTGTTAAGTTGTACATAGGTTTCATTTTCCTTAAGAGCAGTCAAAATATGTTGAGTGATACTCCTAATAGGACATTGTTTTTAGCTCCTTTTCAACTCACTTTGGAACTTTTCATTCCTGTTTTTAAAAAATAAGGAAGAGAAAAAAAAATACTTAGCATACTTATTTTTCTTGTTACTTTCTCTGATTGTTTAGTTTCTGTTTGCCTCCTGAATATACCAGGTGCTGAAATGAACATGTACTTTCTAGGGGAGTTATATTTTGAAGTAAGTAAAGCATCCAGTCTTGCAGTTTTTAAAAATTTTTTGCAAATGCTATAAGGGCTGATTTCCAGATATAGAAATTAATTGAAGTGTATTTACTTTTAGAAAATAAGAAAAAAGCTCCAGCACAGGAAGTAGATAGGGATTCTCATGGTGATTTGTGAGACAAAAAAAAAAGGGGGTGGTGACGGACAGAGATAAAACCACTTGTAAGTAAACCAATATCTTTCTCAAGGCTATTCTTAAATAACCACATAAGTTTTTTTTTTTTTTCTTATCTATTTTCCTTTCTACCGTATTATGGTGCCTGTCACTGAGACATAGATATAAACCTGGAATTGCGTTATTGAAGTTGCTTTATCAATTACCTTTCTAAGATAATTACATTTGTACTAGAGAGTTTTAAAAATCAATAGAGTATTCTTTGCAATATCTCAGTAACAGTTAATTATTATTACAACTCATTTTAAGTTATTCTGCTTAGTAAAAAGAAACATACTTTGAATGTCCCTAACCAGTAAGAAAAGAAACTGGGTGAAGTATAATGAAGATTTTAATTGAAAATAACTGCTCATTTCTGGTAGAGTTGAGAGCATACTCCACAAACATCAAAGACTCCAACTGATGGTAACAATAAATGACGTTGTCATTAGGTATGTTAATATCAGAGGCTCTCTAAATATTCTAACACGTCTTTGGTTTGTGCCGAGGCTTGATTAATTTTAGCTTGTCCACCATTCTTGGGGTACTGAGAATCCTATCAAGTATTACTTGATAGAATTGCAAGTAATGTAATATACCAATTCTAAATTATAAAACGATTCCCATCAATACATGTCAATGATTATCTTCTAAAGAATGGTCAAAAAAATCTGGCTATTTTAAATTTAATTGGTCTCAAGTTTTTCATCCTTAGAATAGGGATAAACGTTGACTGTTTTAGCTAGACTGATATGTGAAATAACCAATACAAATGAATTACTAAGGAGTTTGCAAATACAAAAGTTCTGTAATATATATTAATGATAATTTTAGATAGACACTTGTGACTGTAACTTTGGGTGAACACTTGAAGGGTTGACTCTTCATTTACATTAAAGTTTGCTCAAATCTTTTCAAAACAGCTCCTTGTTCATTGTCATCTTTAATTCTATTTGATCGAGTCAAAACCTTTCCTTCAACAGAATGTTTAGTAACCTTCAACAAATAACCATTAATTAAGCAATTAAAATACATTTGAAGGAAAAAGAACTTTGAAAGGAAAATAGAATTAATTCGAAAGATAGTTTAAAAATAGTTTTCTAGCCCTTCAGTCATTATTGACCAAAAATTTCCTAGGGGATATTAACAGTGCATTTGATAGTTGCCAAGGAAACCTTAACCTTTCCTGAGAATGTCTGCCCTTCTGCATTGTACCTGATTGTCAGAATAACTTCAGCAACTGAATATAACTGAGCCATTTTCAACATCAAGCTTTTTTTCTTGTCAATCCCTTTTCAAAGAATAAGCTCAAGTATTCAAGATATCTTGCTCTGTATCTATATTTCTGTTACTGAGGATTTGTGCTTCAAATATGGAGATTCTTTATTAACAGTTTCCCTATCAGTCTTTGCCATCTTGTGAGACAAACCGGTCCTAATTTAGAGAAAAGGAAACAGAAGTACTTAATGTTTTTATTGTATGAGAATGATTCCATCATACTGCTTACTGGCTTTCTTTGTTCAGAATGTGTCTGAGTCCATTCAGACTGCAATGACAAAATGACATAGATTGGGTGACTGATAAACAACCAACGTTTATTTCTCACAGTTTTGGAGGCTGGAAGTCCAAGATCAGTGTGCCAGCATGGTAGGCTGAAGACTTCTCATTGTGTCCTCACACAGCAGAAAGGGCCTTTTTTTATAAGGGTATGAATCTCATTCAGGAGGGCTCCACCCTGTGACCTAATCACCTCCCAAAGGTGGCGACACTGACACCATCACAGTGGGCATCAAGATTTCAATATAACGAATTTTGGAGGGATACACACATTCAGACAATAGAACACAACAACTAATCAAATATCTAGCAGTGTTTAAAAGTGGTCTGTATTTTTCTAAGTAGCACTACTTAAAAGAAATTTGTTTTCCTGTGTGTCGATTAACCAGAACTATGATCCTCTGAGATAATGGGAAAAGCACCGACCAGGGAGTCAGGAGACCTGCTTATACTACTTACCAGATGTATGACCTTGGCCAAGCTAATTGATCTCTGTATTTTTTCATCTATTAAATGGCAGTGATACTGTACATCTCATAGGAATGTTGGGAGATTTAAGTGACATATTGTATGAAGAGCACCTGACATGGTTAACATACTCAGCATATAAAATCTAACATCTATTATTATTGCTTAAGGAGTATATATTAATATCACATGAGCACATACTCTGTATTCAGAGTACTGACATGAGGATTAGGATCTATAGAAATATATTATGGTATTAGGAAAGCAGCATACCTGATATTGGTACTATACTGAAGATTACAAGTTATATGGTCATCATAGGCATAATATTATACTGCAAATGTAGGGTAGAAAGGGAACTGCTATTTATTAGTGTGCCAGATGCTACACTAAGTATTTTGCATTCTGTTATCCCATTAAGTCCTCACAACCTGATGAGATAAGTGTTGTTATTATCCCCACATATGTAACATTACTAGGATTTGAAACTCAAAGGGAAGGGAGCACAAATACAGTCTTTGGGGGAAACTAGCAGAATTAATATTTTCTGTAGTAGACCAAGTTATATCCATTAAAATTCTGTTAATCACCTGTGCAAATCTGTACCTGAGGAGGCTGATACCAACGGAACAGAAAGGTAGTGAGGAGTGATACAATAAGTCAATTCTTTCTTTGTACATTTGAGATGTGAAGTGAAAACTGGAATATTCTAGGTTAAAAATTGAGTGTTTTTTTTAATGTTGTTCAGACAAATAATGAATTATTTGTGTATGTGAAAACTGAAAGCCAAACATAACAAAACAAAAAACACCCCCACCAAACATATGTCCCAAGCTTATACAGGTTTCTGGTTTTTATGTTCTGTTTTTATTTGTGGTTCAGTCTGCGATAAAAGAGAACACCAGGGTACACTTATAGGCATTCATGTAAGTGTAAAAATGCTATTCAGTTCAGTTCAGGTCAGTCGCTCAGTCATGTCCTACTCTTTGAGACGCCATGAATCACAGCATGCCAGGCATCCCTGTCGATCACCAACTCCCGGAGTTTATTCACACTTAACAACCATCGAGTCGGTGATGCGATCCAGCCATCTCATCCTTTGTCGTCCCCTTTTCCTCCTGCCCCAAATCCCTCCCAGCATCTGAGTCTTTTCCAATGAGTCAACTCTTCGCATGAGGTGGCCAAAGTACTGGAGTTTCAGATTTAGCATCATTCCTTCCAAAGAACACTCAGGGCTGATCTCCTTTAGAATGGACTGGTTGGATCTCCTTGCAGTCCAAGGGACTCTCAAGAGTCTTCTCCAACACCACAGTTCAAAAGCATCAATTCTTCGACACTCAGCTATCTTCACAGTCCAACCCTCACATGACCACTGGGAAAACCATAGCCAAAATGCTATTAGGGTGTGACAAATATTACATAACAAACCAACAAAATGTGCAGTTTTCCCAACACTGTTTCATGTCTTGACTTGCATAGCTTTAGTATTTCTTCCCTGGAATCTATGAGTGAGTCTAAGATAAATTTCCTCTATTTCTTTGCATTGATCGCTGAGGAAGGCTTTCTTATCTCTCCTTGCTATTCTTTGGAATTCTGCATTCAGATGCTTATATCTTTCCTTTTCTCCTCGGCTTTTTGCTTCTCTTCTTTTCAAAGCTATTTGTAAGGCCTCCTCAGACAGCCATTTTGCTTTTTTGCATTTCTTTTCCATGGGGATGGTCTTGATCCCTGTCTCCTGTACAATGTCATGAACCTCCATCCATAGTTCATCATGCACTCTGTCTATCAGATCTAGGCCCTTAAATCAATTTCTCACTTCCACTGTATAATCTTAAGGGATTTGATTTAGGTCATACCTGAATGGTCTAGAGGTTTTCCCTACTTTCTTTAATTTCAGTCTGAATTTGGCAATAAGGAGCTCATGATCGAGCCACAGTCAGCTCCCAGTCTTGTTTTTACTGACTGTATAAAGGTTCTCCATGTTTAGCTGCAAAGAATATAATCAACCTGATTTCAGTGTTGACCATCTGGTGATGTCCATGTGTAGAGTCTTCTCTTGTGTTGTTGGAAGAGGGTGTTTGCTATGACCAGTGCGTTCCTTTGGCAAAAATCTATTAGCCTTTGCCGTGCTTAATTCCGCATTCCAAGGCCAAATTTGCCTGTTACTCCAGGTGTTTCTTGACTTCCTACTTTTGCATTCCAGTCCCCTATAATAAAAAGGACATCTATTTTGGGTGTTAGATCTAAAAGGTCTTGTAGGGTCTTCATAGAACCATTCCACTTCAGCTTCTTCAGCATTACTGGTTGGGGCATAGGCTTGGATTAAAGTGATATTGACTGCAAAGAAATAGAGGAAAACAATAGAATGGAAAAGACTAGAGATCTCTTCAAGAAAATTAGAGATACCAAGGGAACATTTCATGCAAAGATGGGCTCGATAAAGGACCGAAATTGTATGGATCTAACAGAAGCAGAAGATATTAAGAAGAGGTGGCAAGAATACACAAAACTGTTCAAAAAAGATTTTCATGACCCAGATATTCATGATGGTGTGATCAAACACCTAGAGCCAGACATCTTGGAATGTGAAGTCAGGTGGGCCTTAGAAAGCATCACTATGAACAAAGCTAGTGGAGGTGATGGAATTCTAGTTGAGCTGTTTCAAATCCTGAAAGATGATGCTGTGAAAGTGCTGCACTCAATATGCCAGCAAATTTGGAAAACTCAGCAGTGCACAGGACTTGAAAAGGTCAGTTTTCATTGCAATCCCAAGGAAAGGCAATGCCAAAGAATGCTCAAACTACCACACAATTGCACTCATCTCACACGCTAGTAACGTAATTTTCCAATTCTGAAGCCAGGCTTCAGCAATACGTGAACCGTGAACTTCCAGATGTTCAATCTGGTTTTAGAAAAGGCAGAGGAACGAGAGGTCAAATTGCCAACATCTGCTGGATCATCAAAAAAGCAAGAGAGTTCCAGAAAAACATCTATTTATGCTTTATTGACTATGCCAAAGCCTTTGATTGTGTGGATTACAATAAACTGTGGAAAATTCTGAAAGAGATGGGAATCCCAGACCACCTGATCTGCCTCTAGAGAAACCTATATGCAGGTCAGGAAGCAACAGTTAGAACTGGACATGGAACAACAGACTAGTTCCAAATAGGAAAAAGAGTGTGTCAAGGCTGTATATTGTCAGCCTGCTTATTTAACTTATATGCAGAGTACGTCATGAGAAACACTGGGCTGCATAAAGTAGAAGCTGGAATCAAGATTGCTGGGAGAAATATCAACAACCTCAGATATGCAGATGACACCACCCTAATGGCAGAAAGTGAAGAAAAACTAAAGAGCCCCTTGATGAAAGTGAAAGAGGAGAGTGAAAAAGTTGGCTTAAAGCTCAACATTCAGAAAATGAAGATCATGGCATCTGGTCCCATTAGATGGGAAATGGATGGGGAAACAGTGGAAACAGTGTCTGACTTTTATTTTTCTGAGCTCCAAAATCGCTGCAGATGGTGATTGGAGCCATGAAATTAGAAGATGGTTACTCCTTGGAAGGAAAGTTATGACCAACCTAGAAAGCATATTCAAAAGCAGAGACACTACTTTGTCAACAAAGGTCCTTCTAGTCAAGGCTCTGGTTTTTCCAGTGGACATGTATGGATGTGAGAGTTGGACTGTGAAGAAAGCTGAGCACCGTAGAATTGATGCGTTTGAACTGTGGTGTTGAAGACTCTTGAGAGTCCCTTGGACTGCAAGGACATCCAACCAGTCCATCTTAAAGGAGATCAGTACTGCGTGTTCATTGGAAGGACTGATGCTGAAGCTGAAACTCCAGTATTTTGGCCACCTCATGCGAAGTGTTGACTCATTGGAAAGGACCCTGATGCTGGGAGCTATTGCAGGCAGGAGTAGAAGGGGACGACAGAGGATGAGATGGCTGGATGGCATCACTGACTCGATGGATGTGAGTTTGGGTGAACTCCTTGAGTTGGTGATGGACAGGGAGGCCTGGCGTGCTGTAATTCATGGGGTCACAAAGAGTTGGACACAACTGAGCAACTGAAATGAACTGAACTGAAGATAAATTTATTATTGTGTTAAAATATACATAACAAAATTAATGCATTTAATAATTTAAACTGTGCAACTCAGTGGCATTAAATACATTCACAATGCTGTGCAACAATTATCACTATCAATGACCTCCATTGAACAATTACTTCTCATAGCCATTTCTTTCTTCTCCCTGATAACCACTATTCTGTTTTCAATCCCTATGAATTTTATATTTTAAGTATTTCATATAAGGGGAATCTTCTTTTGTGTCTGGTTTGTTTCACTTAGCATGATATTTCCAAGGTTCAAGCATGTATTAGAATTTCATTACTTTTTAAAGCTGAATAATATTCTATTTCATGTATATACCACATTTGTTTATCCATTCATCCATCAATGAATGTTTTTTCACTTTTGGCTACTAGTGAATAATGCTGCTATGAATACTGTTGTACAAATATATATTTGAGTCCCTGATTTTGATTGTTTGGATATATACCCAGAAATAAATTGTTGGATCATATGGTAATTCTATGTTTATGATTTTGCAGACCTGCTATATTGTTTTTCAGTTCAGTTCAGTTCAGTTCAGTCACTCAGTCGTGTCCGACTCTTTGCAACCCCATGAATCGCAGCACGCCAGGCCTCCCTGTCCATCACCAACTCCTGGAGTTCACTCAGATTCAGGTCCATCGAGTCAGTGATGCCATCCAACCATCTCATCCTCTGTCGTCCTCTTCTCCTCCTGCCCCCAATCCCTCCCAGCATCAAAGTCTTTTCCAGTGAGTCAACTTTTCTCATGAGGTGGCCAAAGTACTGGAGTTTCAGCTTCAGCATCATTCCTTCCAAGGAAATCCCAGGGTTGATCTCCTTCAGAATGGACTGGTTGGATCTCCTTGCAGTCCAAGGGACTCTCAAGAGTCTTCTCAAACACCACAGTTCAAAAGCATCAATTCTTTGGCGTTCAGCCTTCTTCACAGTCCAACTCTCACATCCATACCTGATGACTGGAAAAACCACAGCCTTGACAAGATGGACCTTAGTCGCCAAAGTAATGTCTCTGCTTTTGAATATGCTATCTAGGTTGATCATAGCTTCCTTCCAAGGAGTAAGTGTCTTTTAATTTCATGGCTGCAGTCATCATCTGCAGTGATTTTGGAGCCCCAAAAGATAAAGTCTGACATTGTTTCCACCGTTTCCCCATCTATTTCCCATGAAGGGATGGGACAAGATGCCATGATCTTCGTTTTCTGAATGTTGAGCTTTAAGCCAACTTTTTCACTCTCCACTTTCACTTTCATCAAGAGGCTTTTTAGCTCCTCTTCACTTTCTGCCATAAGGGTGGTGTCATCTGCATATCTGAGGTTATTGACATTTCTCCTGGCAATCTTGATTCCATCTTGTTTCTTCCAGTCCAGCGTTTCTCATGATGTACTCTGCATAGAAGTTAAATAAGCAGGGTGACAATATACAGCCTTGACGAACTCCTTTCCTGACTTGGCACCAGTCTCTTGTTCCATGTCCAATTCTAATTGTTGCTTCCTGACCTGCATACAGATTTCTCAAGAGGCAGGTCAGGTGGTCCGGTATTCCCATCTCTCTCAGAATTTTCCACAGTTTATTGTGATACAGTCATAGGCTTTGGCATAGTCAGTAATGCAGAAATGGATGTTTTTCTGGAACTCTCTTGCTTTTTCAATGATCCAGCGGATGTTGGCAATTTGATCTCTGGTTCCTCTGCCTTTTCTAAAACCAGCTTGAACATCAGGGAGTTCACAGTTCACGTATTGCTGAACCCTGGCTTGGAGAATTTTGAGCGTTACTTTACTAGCATGTGAGATGAGTGCAATTGTGCGGTAGTTTGAACATTCTTTGGCATTGCCTTTCTTTGGGATTGCAATGAAAACTGACCTTTCCAGTCCTGTGGCCACTGCTGAGTTTTCTAGATTTGTTGGCACATTGAGCTCAGAATTTTCACAGCATCATCTTTCAGGATTTGAAATAGCTCAACTATAATTCCATCACCTCCACTAGCTTTGTTCATAGTGATGCTTTCTAAGGCCCACTTGACTTCACATTCCAGGATGTCTGGCTCTAGATGAGTGATCACACCATCGTGATTATCCAGGTCGTGAAGATCTTTTTTGTACAGTTCTTCTGTGTATTCTTGCCACCTCTTCTTAATATTTTCTGCTTCTGTTAGGTCCATAACATTTCTGTCCTTTATCGAGCCCATCTTTGCATGAAATTTTCCCTTGGTATCTCTAATTTTCCTGAAGAGATTTCTAGTCTTTCCCAATCTGTTGTTTTCCTCTATTTCTTTGCATTGATCGCTGAAGAAGGCTTTCTTATCTCTCCTTGCTATTCTTTGGAACTCTGCATTCAGATGCTTATATCTTTCCTTTTCTCCTTGGCTTTTCACCTCTCTTCTTTTCACAGCTATTTGTAAGGCCTCCTCAGACATCCATTTTGCTCTTTTGCATTTCTTTTCCATGTGGATGGTCTTGATCTCTGTCTCCTGTACAATGTCACGAACTTCATTCCATAGTTCATCAGACACTCTATCAGATCTAGGCCCTTAAATCTATTTCTCACTTCCACTGTATAATCATAAGGGATTTGATTTAGGTCATACCTGAATGGTCTAGCGGTTTTCCCTACTTTCTTCAATTTGAGTCTGAATTTGGTAATAAGGAGTTCATGATCTGAGCCACAGTCAGCTCCTGGTCTTGTTTTCTTTTCTCTCTCTTTTTTTTTTTTTTTTTTTTTTTTTTACTGTATAGAGCTTCTCCATCTTCTGCTGCAAAGAATATAATCAATCTGATTTTGGTGTTGACCATCTGGTGATGTCCATGTGTAGAGTCTTCTCTTGTGTCATTGGAAGAGGGTGTTTGCTATGACCAGTGCATTTTCTTGGCAAAACTCTATTAGTATTTGCCCTGCTTTATTCTGCATTCCAAGGCCAAATTTGCCTGTTACTCCAGGTGTTTCTTGACTTCCTACTTTCGCATTCCAGTCCCCTATAATGAAAATGACATCTTTTTTAGGTGTTAGTTCTAAAAGGTCTTGTAGGTCTTCATAGAACTGTTCAACTTCAGCTTATCCATGATATTGAATGGTTTGCCTTGGAGATGAACAGAGATCATTCTGTCATTTTTGAAACTGCATCCAAGTACTGCATTTCGGACTCTTTTGTTGACCATGATGGCTACTCCATTTCTTCTGAGGGATTCCTGCCCACAGTAGGAGATATAATGGTAATCTGAGTTAAATTCACCCATTCTAGTCCATTTTAGTTCGCTGATTCCTAGAATGTTGATGTTAACTCTTGCCATCTCTTCTTTGATCATTCCAATTTGCCTTGATTCATATTGTTTTTATAGCATGTCATTTTACATTTCCACTAGCAATGAATGAGTATTCCAGTTTATGCACATTCTCACTAACACTTGTTGTTTTTTTAAATAATAGTGGTTTTAAGAGGTGTGTGGAAGAAGGAAATGGCAACCCACTCCAGTATTCTTGCCTAGAGGATTCTGTCGACAGAGGAGCCTAGTGGGCTGCTGTCCATAGGGTCACACAGAGTCGGACATGACTGAAGTGACGTAGGATGCATGCATGCATTGGAGAAGGAAATGGCAATCCACTCCAGTATTCTTGCCTGGAGAATCCCAGGGACAGAGGAGCCTGGTGGGCTTCCGTCTGTGGGGTCACATAGAGTCACTGAAGCGACTTAGCAGCAGCAGCAGCAGCAGCAGCAACAGATGTGTAGTGGTATCTCATTTGGTGTTGATTTGCATTTCCCTAATGATTAGTGATATTAAACATCTCAACTTTCAGTGCTTACTGGCCATTTATATATCTTTTTTTGCAGAAGCTTCTATTCAAGTCCTTTGCCCATTTTTGAATTGAGTCTTTTGTTGTTGTTGTTGTTGAGTTGTAGATCTTTGTAAATTCTGGATACTAATCCCTTATCAGATATATGATTTGCAAGTGTTTTCTCCCATTCTGTAGGTTGCCTTTTTGCTTTCTTCTTAATATCCATTGATATATAAAAGTTTTTAATTCTGGTGAGCAACTTTGGTGTATTTTTTCTTTTGTTGCCTATATTTATGGTGTCTTATTAAACAAATAATTGCTAAATCTAATGTCATGAAGCTTTTACTCTGTTTTCTCCTAAGAGTTTTATAGTATTAATGCTTACATTTAGGCATTTGTATTACATTGAATGATTTTTGAGTGTAGAAATGTCCTTGCATTCCAGGAATAAATTCTACTTGTTTATGGTGTACAATCTTTTTAGTACACTGATGAATTTAGTTTGCTATTATTTAGTTGAGAACTTGTGTATTGATATTCAAGGGATATTGGTCTGTGATTTTCTTTTCTTGTAGTATCAGCATCTGTGTCTGGCTTTGGTATCAGGGTGATGCTGGACTCATGGAATGAATCAGAAAATGTTCTTTCCTTTACAGTATTTTGAATTTTTTTTTTGCTGAACCTCACAGCATGTGGAACTTTGCCCACCAAGGATTCAGTGTGTAACCCCTGCAGTGGAAGTACAGAGTCTTAATCACTGGAAATCTGGGAAAGTCTCCTCTTCAGTATTTTGAAAGGATTTGAGGAAGATTGATGTCAATTCTATTTCAGGTGTTTGGTAGAATCCAGCGGTTAAGCCATCTATTCAGGTCTTTTCTTTGTTGGGAAGTTTTTGATTTCTGATTCAATCACCTTACTATTTATAGGTCTATTGAGATATTCTGGTTTTTTTTTTTTAATGATTCAGTTCTCATAGGTTGTATATTTTTAGGAATGTCTGTGTTTTACCCAGGTTATCCAATTTGCAGGCATACAATTGTCTGTAATAATATTTTGTAATATTTTCTGGTATGTGCTAAGTCACTTCAGTTATGTCCAACTTTTGTGACCCTTTGAACTGTAGTCCAACAGGCTCCTCTGTCTATGGGATTCTGTAGGTGAGAATACTGGAGTGGGTTGCCATGCCCTCCTCCAGGGGATCTTCCCCATCCAGGGATCTGTGTCTCCTAGGACTCTTGCATTGGCAGGTGGGTTCGTTACCAATAGTGCCACCTAGGAAGCTCACTATTTAAGCAAAATAGGTAGTATGCCCCCACTTTCACTTTTTAAAAATTTATTTTATTGACTTATCTTTGATTACTAATGTGTTAATATCTGCTGTACATCAAAGTGATCTGGTTATACATAATATATAGTTTCATTTTCATATTCGTTTCCATTGTGGTTTATCAGTAGAGTTCAGTTAAGTTGCTCAGTTGTGTCTGACTCTTTGCAACCCCATGGACTGCAGCACACCAGGCTTCCGTGTCCATCACCAACTCCCAGAGCTTGCTCAAACTCATGTCCATCTAGACAATGATGCCATCCAACCATCTAATCCTCTGTCATCCCTTCTCCTCCTGCCCTCAATCTTTCCCAGCATCAGAGTCTTTTCCAATTAGTCAGAGCTTTGCATCCGATGGCCAAAGTATTGGAGCTTCAGCTTCAGCATCAGTCCTTCCAATGAATATTCAGGACTGATTTCTTTTAGGATGGACTGGTTGAATCTCCTTGCAGTCCAAGGGACTCTCAAAAGTCTTCTCCAATACCACAGTTCAAAAGCATCAATTCTTCAGTGATCAGCTTTCTTTATGGTCCAACTCTCACATCCATACGACTACTGGAAAAACCATAGTTTTGACTAGATGAGCATTTGTCATCAAAGAAATATCTCTGCTTTTTTATATGCTGTCTAGGTTGGCAATAGCTTTTCTCCTAAGAAGCAAGTGTCTTTTAAATTCATGGCTGCAGTCACCATCTGTAGTGATTTTGGAGCCACCCCCGCCCCCAAAAAAAGTCTGTCACTGTTTCTGTTGTTTCCCCATCTATTTGCCATGAAATGATGGGACCAGATCCCATGATCTTAGCTTTTTGAATGTTGAGTTTTAAGCCAACATTCTCACTCTCCTCTTTCACTTTCATTAAGAGGCTCCTCAGTTCTTCTTCGTTTTCTGCAATAAAGGTGGTTTCATCTGCATATCTGAGGTTATTGAGATTTCTCCTGGCAAACTTCCTTCCAGCTTGCACTTCATCCAGTCTGGCAAGCGAAAAGCAAAGGCGAAAAGGAAAGATATAAGCATCTGAATGCAGAGTTCCAAAAAATAGCAAGGAGACATAAGAAAGCCTTCCTTAATGATCAACGCAAAGAAATAGAGGAAAACAACAGAATGGGAAAGACTAGAGATCTCTTCAAGAAAATTAGAGATACCAAGGGAACATTTCATGCAAAGATGGGCTATATAAAGGACAGACATGGTATGGATCTAAAAGAGGCAGAAGATATTAAGAAGAGGTAGCAAGAATAAACAGAAGAACTGTACAAAATAGAGCTTCACGACCCAGATAATCACGATGGTGTGATCACTCACCTAGAGCCAGACATCCTGGAATGTGAAGTCAAGTGGGCCTTAGAAAGCATCACTATGAACAAAGCTAGTGGAGGTGATGGAATTCCAGTGGAGCTGTTTCAAATCCTGAAAGATGATGCTGTGAAAGTGCTGCATTCAATATGCCAGCACATTTGGAAAACTCAGCAGTGGCCACAGGACTGGAAAAGGTCAGTTTTCATTCCAATTCCAAAGAAAGGCAATGCCAAAGAATGCTCAAACTACCACACAATTGCACTCATCTCACATGCTAGTAAAGTAATGCTCAAAATTCTCCAAGCCAAGCTTCAGCAATACGTGAACCATGAACTTCCAGATGTTCAAGCTGGTTTTAGAAAAGGCAGAGAAACCAGAGATCAAATTGCCAACATCCGCTGGATCATGGAAAAAGCAAGAGAGTTCCAGAAAAACATCCATTTCTGCTTTATTGACTATGCCAAAGCCTTTGACTGTGTGGATCACATAAACTGTGAAAAATTCTGAAAGAGATGGGAATACCAGACCACCTGACCTGCCTCCTGAGAAACCTATATGCAGGTCAGGAAGCAACTGAACTGGACATGGAACAAGAGACTGGGTCCAAGTCAGGAAAGGAGTACATCAAGGCTGTATATTGTCACCCTGCTTATTTAACTTATATGCAGAGTGCATCATGTGGAATGCTGGGCTGGAAGAAGCACAAGCTGGAATCAAGGTTGCTGGGAGAAATATCAATAACCTCAGATATGCAGATGACACCACCCTGATGGCAGAAAGTGAAGAAGAACTAAAGAGCCTCTTAATGAAAGTAAAAGAGGAGAGTGAAAAAATTGGCTTAAAGCTCAACTCTCAGAAAACTAGGATCATGGCATCTTGTCCCATCATTTCATGGGAAATAGATGGGGAAACAGTGGAAACAGTGTCAGACTTTATTTTGGGGGGCTCCAAAATCACTGCAGATGGTGACTGCAGCCATGAAATTAAAAGACGCTTACTCCTTGGAAGGAAAGTTATGACCAACCTAGATAGCGTACTGAAAAGCAGAGACATTACCTTGCCAACAAAGGTCCGTCTAGTCAAGGCTATGGTTTTTCCAGTGGTCGTGTATGGATGTGAGAGTTGGACTGTGAAGAAAGCTGAGCACCGAAGAATTGATGCTTTTGAACTGTGGTGTTGGAGAAGACTCTTGAGAGTCCCTTGGACTGCAAGGAAATCCAACCAGTCCAATCTAAAGGAGATCAGTCTTAGGTGTTCATTGGAGGAACTGATGCTGAGGCTGAAGCTCCAATACTTTGGCCATCTCATGTGAAGAGTAGACTCATTGGAGAAGACCCTGATGCTGGAAGGGATTAGGGGCAGGAGAAGAAGGGGACGACAGAGAATGAGATGGCTGTATGGCATCACCAGCTCGATGGACATGAGTTTGAGTGAACTCCGGGAGATGATGATGGGCAGGGAGGCCTGGCGTGCTGTGATTCACGGGGTCGCAAAGAGTTGGACATGCTGAGCTACTGAACTGAACTGAACTGAACTCTGCCTATAAATTAAATAAGCAGGTTGACAATATACATCCTTGAGGTACTCCTTTCCCAATATGGAACCAGTCCATTGTTTCATGTCCAATTCTAACTGTTGCTTTTTAACCTGCTTACAGATTCCTCAGGGGGCTGGTCAGGTGGTCTGGTATTCCCATCTCTTTAAGAATTTTCCACAGTTTATTGTGATCCACACAGTCAAAGGTTTTGGCATAGTCAATAAAGCAGAAGTAGATATTTTTCTGGAACTCTCTTGCTTTTGCTGTGATCCAACAGATATTGGCAATTTGATCTCTGGTTCCTCTGGCTTTTCTAAATCCAGCTTGAACATTTGGAATTTATGGTTCACATACCATTGAAACCTGACTTGAAGAATTTTGAGCATTTCTTTGCTATCATGTGAGACGAAACCAATTGTGGTGTTGTTTAAACATTCTTTGGCATTGCCTTTCTTTGGAAGTGGAATGAAAACTGACCGTTTGCAGTCCTGTGGCCGCTGATGAGGTTTCCAAATATCTTGGTATATTGAGTGTAGCACTGTCACACCATCATCTTTTAGGATTTGAAATAGCTCAACTGGAATCCTGTCACGTCTACTCAGTTCAGTTCAGTCGCTCAGTCGTGTCTGACTCTTTGGGACAGGCCTCCCTGTCCATCACCAACTGCCAGAGTTCACTCAGACTCACGTCCATTGAGTCAGTTGGAAATCTACATTCAAGTGGGTATAGGTTTCCTTTCTCATTTGCCTTTAGCTTCTCTTCTTTTCTCAGCTACTTGTAAGGCCTGGTCTTGATCACTGCCTCCTGTATAATGTCGTGAACCTCCGTCCATAGTTCTTCAGGCAGTCTGTCTATTCAATATAATCCCTTGAATCTGTCACTTCGACTGTATAACCTTAAGGGATTTGCTTTACATTATACTTGAATGGCTTAGTGGTTTTCCCTTCTTTCTTCAATTTATGTCTGAATTTCACAATAAGTAGTTCATGATCTGTGCCACAGTCAGCTCCCAGTCTTGTTTTTGCTCAATGGATAGAGCTTTTCCACCCTTGGCTGCAAAGAATATAATCAATCAGACATTGGTGTTGAGAATCTGGTGATGTCCATGTGTAGAGTTGTCCCTTGCATTGTTGGAAGAGGGTGTTTGCTCTGACCAGTGTGTTCTCTTGGCAAAGCTTTTTTAGCCTTCGCCCTGCTTCATTTTGTACTCCAGGGCCAAATTTACCTGTTACTCTAGATATCTCTTAACTTCCTGCTTTTGCATTCAAATCCCCTGTGATGATAGGACATCATTTTGAGGTGTTAATTCCAGAAGGTCTTGTAGGTCTTCATAGAATCATTCATCTTCAGCTTCTTCAGCCTTTCTGGTCGAGACATAGACTTGGATTACCACAATATTGAATTGTTTGCCTTTGAAACAAACAGAGATCATTCTGTCATTTTTGAGATTGCATCCAAGTACTGCATGTTGGACTTGTTGACTATGATGGCTACTCCATTTCTTCTAAGGGATTCTTGCCCTTAGTAGTAGATATAATGGTTATCTGAGTTAAATTCACCCATTCCAGTCCATTTTAGTTAGCTGATTCCTAGAATGTTGACATTCATTCTTGCCATCTCCTGTTTGACCACTTCCAATTTGCCTTGATTCATGGACCTAACATTCCAGGTTTCTATGCAATATTGCTCTTTATAGCATTGGACCTTGCTGCTATCACCAGTCACATCCACAACTGTGTGTTGTTTTTGCTTTGGCTCTGTCTCTTCATTCTTTGTGGAGTTATTTCTCCACTGATCTCTGGTAGCATATTGGGCACCTACCGACCTGTGGAGTTCCTCTTTCAGTATCTTTTTGCCTTTTCATACTGTTTATGGGGTTCTCAAGGCAAGAATACTGAAGTGGTTTGCCATTCCCTTCTCCGGTGGACCGCGTTTTGCCAGAACTCTCCATTATGACCCTTCTGTCCTGGGTGGCTCTACATGGCATGATACATAGTTTCATTGAGTTAGACATGGGTTAGGGTTATTAGACATGTGATCAGTTTGATTAGTGTTCTGTGATTGTGGTTTTCATTCTGTCTGCCCTCTGAAGCATAAGTATAAGAGACTTATGGAAGCTTCCTGATGGATGAGACTCACTGTAGGGGAAACTGGGTCTTGTTCTGATTGGCAGAGCCATGCTCAGCAAATCTTGAATTCAGTTTTTGTTGATGGGCGGGGCTGTGTTCCCTACCTGTTGTTTGACCTGAGACCAAACTGTGGTGGAAGTAATGAAGATAATGGCGACCTCCTTCAAAAGGTCCTTTGCACACACTGCCACACTCAGCCCCTGACCCTACGGCAGGCCACCACCAACCCACGCCTTTGCCAGAGATTCTGACACTCCTGGGCAGGTCTGTGTCAGTCTCTTGTGGGGTCACTGCTCCTTTCTCCTGGATCCTGGTGTGCACAAGGTTTTTTATGTGCCCTCCAATAGACTGTTTCTTCAGTCTTATGTACATTCTGTAGTCAAATCCCACTGGACTCCAAAGTCAAATTCCTTGACAGTCCTCAGTCCCTTTACCAGATCCCCAGGTTGGGAAATCTATTGTAGGTCCAAGAGCTTTCTTAACAGTGTGAGAATTTCTTTGGTATTATTGTTCTGCAGTTTGTTTTGTGGGTCGTCTGCTCAGCGGCTTTATGGTTGGGCTAATAATGGTGACCTCTTCCAAGAGGGCTTATGCCACATGCTGTGTGACCCAGATCTGTTGCACCCCAAGCTCCTGCAGCAGGCCACTGCTGACCTGTACCTCCACAGGAGATACTCAAACACTCAAAGGTAGGTCTGACTCAATCTCTGTGGGGTCTCTGGGTCCTAATGCAGACACGGTGTTGTTTGAGCCCTCTGAGCATCTCTGGCGGGTATGGGGTTTGATTCTAAATGTGATTTTGCCCCTCCCGCCATCTTGCTGCGCCTTCTCCTTTGCCCTTGAATGTGGGGTATCTTTTTTTGGTGGGATCCATCATTCTTCTGTCTCTGTTTGTTCAGCAATGAGTTGTAACTTTGGAGTCCTCACAGGAGAAGATGAACGCACATCCTTCTACTCTGTCACCTGGTGTGCAGTTGGGTTTAGCACAGGATATTGAATTCAGTTCCCTGTGCGATACAGTAGGACCGTTTTGTTTACTCACTTTGATATTTTGATTTTGGTAATTTGAGTCTTTTTTTTTTTCAGACTAGATGAAGGTTTGTATGCTTTATTAGATCTTTTCAAAGAATGCTTGGTTTCCTTGCTTTTCTCTGTTGTTTTCCTATTCTCTGTTTTATTTATCTCCACTCTAATCTTCATTTCCTTCCTTCTTCTAGCTTTGGTTTTGGTTTGGCCATTGTATAATGATGTAAAATTAGGTTGTTAATTTGATATCTTTCTTCTTTTTAAAATAAAAACACTATAGCTATACATTTCCCTCAGTACTGTTTTCACTGTATCCCATATATTTTGGTATATTGTTTTTTCATTTGTCTTAAGGTATTTTCTAATATCCCTTGTGATTTCTTTGATCCACTTGTTGTTTAAGAGTGTATTGTTTCCACATATTTGTGTGTGTTCCTATTTTCTTTCCACTGACTGCTTATTTCATTCCAATGCAATTGGAAAAGATATTTGTATGTTTTCAATTTTAAAAAATTTATTAAAACTTATTATGTTGTCTAATGTATGGCTTATCCTAGAGAATGTTCCATGTACACTTGAGAAAAATATCTATTCTGATGTTGGGAGGAATGTTCTGTATATGTCTGTTAGGCCCAACTCATTTATTTAATGTTATTTAAACCTTCTGTTTCCTTGTTGATCTTCTGTTTTTCTCTCCAGTTATTGAAAGTGGAGTATTAAAGTCTCTAGTAATTGCTGTTTATCTGTCTCTTTCTCCCTTTAATTCCATTGATGTTTGCCTCATATATTTTGGAGGTCTGATGTTTTGATATGTAAATGGTTATAACTGCCATATTCTTTTGGTGAATTAAACTTTTTAGAGGTTAAAGCATCTGCCTGCAATGTGGGAGACCTGGGTTCGATCCCTAGGTCAGGAAGATCCCCTGGAGAAGGAAATGGCAACCCACTCCAGTATTCTTGCCTGGAGAATCCCATGGATGGAGGAACCTGGTAGACTACAGTCCATGGGGTTGCAAAGAGTCAGACACAACTGAGCAACTTCACTTCACTTCACCAACATACAATGTACTTACTTGTCTCTTGTAACAGTTTTTAAGTCTATTTCGTCTGGTATTAGTGTAGCTATCCCAGCCCTCCTTGGTTACTATTGGTATGAATATCCTTCTACATTCTTCACTTTCAAGCTATTTCAGTCCTTAGATCTAAAGTTAGTCTCTTGTAGATAGCATTAGTTAAATCATGTTTTTATAAACCATTCTGCCAATCTAAGCCTTTTGGATGGACAATTTAATCCATTCAGAGGATTAACACTTACTGATAGGGAAGGACTCACATTTACCATTTTGTTATTTGTTTTCTGTATGTCTTATAGCTTTTTTGTCCCTTATTTCCTGTTTCCTATAAAGTTATAGTAGTCTTTTTTTTTTTTTTGGATGTTTCCATAGGAAAGCAAAGGATTGGGGTTTCCTAGTGTGCTATTTTGCCGATGTCACTCCAGATTTATATATTTAAAACTGTAAGAACATGATTCATATACAAGGTGGTAAGCATATCCTAAAGTTTTATCCCAAGAGACAGAACAACTAAAAATAGAAAGAATCAGGAAATGCAGGGAACAGTTTCCTAACCTATATTGATCAATCTTTAGGGACTTCATGAATAGATTTTAAGGCTTCTATGAACCATCTTGAAATTGTAAACCCAATTTTGTAGGTTTTTTTTTTTTTTTAGATTGGTTTGGGCAGTAGGGAAATTTTCATAGCTTTAATTAGATTCTTAAAGGGAATGTACTTAATTTTTTTCCCAATTATAAAAGTGATAAAAGATGCTAAGGTGCTCAGTCTTTCAGTCATGTCTGACTCTTTGCTATCCCATGGGCTCTAGCCCACAAGGCTCTTCTGTCCACAGAATTCTCCAGGCAAGCATATTGGAATGGGTTGCCATTTCTTTCTCCATGGGATCTTCCCTACCCATGGATTGAATCCAGCTCTCCTGCACTGCAGGCAGATTCTTTACCACTGTGCTACCATGAAAGTAATATATACTTATCAAATGATCTATGACTCACAAGATGCCAGAGAAGTTCTGTTAAACTGTAAAGGATCAGATCATTATGTTACATATATTAATAGCTAGTGAACCTGGTGATTAAACTTACTCCAGAGCATACATAAAAAGGGAAGTCTTCCAAGTTCATTTTAACAGATTAACAGAACCTTGAAATCAAAGTTGAAAAAAACTTGAAAAAAAAGGGAAACTACAGACTAACATGTATAGATAGGTGCAAATCACAGAGAAACTTCTGTGTTTCTCCTGTTAAGCCAGATTTCCACCCTCTCAGAGACTAATCAGTTCTACTCTCTCCATCTCTATTTTTTTTTTTTACTATATCTCCATCCTTACCCTTATTCATCACCATCTCCACCCTTTTCACCTATTAACCATTAGAGATTCCTATGTCACTCAAGACCAAATTTATTTACTTTATGCTAATTTTTGAAGGCCATGCTTTTTGTTCACCATCTTTGTGATAGATGTGTAATCTGCATGGTTTATTTTTCCAATCAAGTATGCTTTATATATGATGCTATCAAATATAGTTTTCTTAGTTACTTTAAAAAATGAGTATATTTATCAATTTCCATTCTCTGCAGAGTAGTTCTTAGGTTCGTCCCATTAACTCCATGAACTTATTTATAGAAATCTTTATCTGTATTCTGTGTGTATGTGTGTGTTCATGCATACACATATATACACGTTTTCTTGAATAAAGTATGTAGCTTTCATTAGATTTTCAATTTCCAAAGAATGAAGACCTAGTTTAAATGAGTTGTCAGATTCTCCAAAGGGTTAAACCCTTCTCCTCCAATTAAGAACCATCTGTTAACTTATATAATTCATGAAAAACTAGTAATTTATGAAAATTTTGGAGAAAATTTGCAGGAATGCTGCCATAGTATCCACAAATTGTCTCTGGATGTCTCGACACAAATAGAAACTTGGATGAAATGTACATAAGATTGGCCCAGAATTTCTTATGTTTTTCACTCTCGTAGTTAATTTACTTCCCTGCTGTGGAGATTTTCATAGTAATTTTGGTAGAATTTTCTCCATAAAACAGACACTTTGTAAGGAGGAATTTGGTTGAATAAAATGTAACCTTGTAACCCCCCCCCCAAGTTTAAAAATACCCTCAGTCTTTCAGAGTAACTACTTATGGATTAAAATGGTCCATAAAATGTGTGCTGACTCGCTCTTTGTCTAAGTATGATTTCCTCTTTAGTTCAGTTCAGTAGCTCAGTCATGTCGAATCTTTGCAACCCCATGAACTGCAGCACGCCAGGCCTCCCTGTCCATCACCAACTCCCAGAGTCTACTCAAATTCATGTCCATTGAGAAGGTGATGCCATCCAACCATCTCATCCTCTTTCATCCCCTTTTCCTCCCACCTTCAATCTCTCCCAGCATCAGGGTGTTTTCAAATGAGTCAGTTCTTTACTGGAAAAACCATAGCATTGACTAGACGGACCTTTGTTGGCAAAGTAATGTCTCTGTTTTTTAATATGCTGTCTAGGTTGGTCATAACTTTTCTTCCAAGGAGCAAGTGTCTTTTAAGTTCATGATTGCAGTCGCCATCTGCAGTGGTTTTGGAGCCCCCCAAAATAAAGTCTGTCACTGTTTCCTCTGTTTCCCCATCTATTTGCCATGAAGTGATGGGACCCGATGCCATGATCTTAGTTTTCTGACTGTTGAGTTTTAAGCCAACTTTTTCACTCTCCTCTTTCACTTTCATCAAGAGGCTCTTTAGTTCTTCATTTTCTGCCATCAGGGTGGTGTCATCTGCATATCTGAGGTTATTGATATTTCTCCCAGCAATCTTGATTCCAGCTTGTGCTTCCTCCAGCCTAGCGTTTCTCATGATGTACTCTGCATATAAGTTAAATAAGCAGGGTGACAATATACAGCCTTGACGTACTCCTTTTCCTATTTGGAACCAGTCTGTTGTTCCATGTCCTGTTCTGACTGTTGCTTCTTGACTTGCATACAGATTTCTCAGGAGGCAGATCAGGTGGTCTGGTATTCCCATCTCTTTCAGAATTTTCCACAGTTTATTGTGATCCACACAGTCAAAGGCTTTGGTATAGTCAAAAAAGCAGAAAGAGATGTTTTTGTGGAACTCTCTTGCTTTTTCGATGATCCAACAGATGTTGGCAGTGATTTACTCTCATAGATTTTATTGTAAAAAAGAGGAAGGAAATGATCATTGTGGGAAGTTATGTTAATTTTTTTACTCAGACTAGATACAAATTAATTTTGGAGTAAGGGGGAACTTCTATTTTTAAAGGTAGATATTTTTCCTTTTCCCAGGCTTAAACCTAGTAGGTACTGACACCTTAAAAGTGGTAAAGGGACTAAAGCAGGGCTCATTTTGGAGGTGCAGTTGTAGTTGAGTCTTTCAGTGTCACTAGGAGTTAGGTTGATGCCCATCTCTATGTGGATGACCACATGGATGAAGAATCCTACTTGTCAAACTCCTGAGGTACCTTGGTCTCTTTTTTGAGTTTCCTTATCTGAATATAACAGAATCGTTACATCTAGTGAGGCTAGCTAAGACAAGACCAGGCTGAGCAGGTAGCTTAAATTGGCATCCTTAAGTGCATGGTGTCATGAAAAAAAAAAAAAAAGGCTATGGAAAAGTTTAAGGGAAGGACATGAGGTTGTATGAAATGAAATGAGGTTATTTAGTATGACTTGATCAAATCAAATCAATGCCATTTGTGTGTATGTGAATATGTACACACAGATGTATGACAATGGGAATATTCAGCACAAATGTGAACTGATTTAAAATTTTATACCACATATTTGCTGAAAGTCCTGATGAGCATTGAAATGACTCAATATGGACAAAGAAAGCTCACAGTATATTGAATTTAAAGTTTGGGTTCTGATATAACTGAATCTCCCCAAATAAACCAAACCTCAGCAATAATGGCATGAGTGAGCTATTATGGATGTGTCATGAATTATTTATCTATTCTTTAGCTTAATGTCTGAGCTGTAGATTAGAAGTTCAGCTGCCTCAAAATATAAATGATAACTTTATATGGATTAGGGAGGCAGAGGTTGATAGAAGAATTTATTTTCCCTTTTCACTCTTGAAAATGAAAAAAAGACAAAACTTCTCTCCTTTATGGATCCAGTCCTTGATGTTCATTCAGCAACAGGAATGAAGGTGCTTATGGACAAAATCAAGTATCAACAGTATAGATTTATCTATACTGGTTTTCCCAAAACCAATGCAATATTATAAAGTAATTAGCCTCCAATTAAATAAATTTAAATTAAAAAATAGTAACTGAATAGTATTAAACCCTATGCATGAAATACAATTGTCTTTATGAACTAGAAAACATTTTTCTTTCAAAATTAGTTTTAAACTCAAAAATAGCACATCTGATGGAAGGGTTGGTGGGAGGAGAACAAAGAGAACAGAGCTGCTTTTTAGACTTCAAATTGAAGAAAGGGTAGAGTAAGCTACTGTGAACTTAAAATAGGAGTTTACACTGAGAGTTGGTCAGTCTAATTACTTAAATATTCCTTTAAAAATGAGAGAATCTATTCCTTCTCATGTGTTTAAATAGAAATTTGTGTATGGTTGTCTATAAATTTATATTTGTGTTTCAACAAAAATGGACTATTATATTACTGAAATTAATATTCTAAAGGCAGTAATAAAACTGCTTTGCATTCCTATAAATCTTTATAATGTATAAGACGTTTTCATATATATTTGTACTAAAACTGCATATCAGCTCTATGAGATTCCATTTCTGTTGAATTCAAGGTTCTGGGAGGTTTTATGACTTATCCAAGACAAAGAACAAATAAAGCATCAGAAGTAGGATTGAACCCCAGTAACCTATCACTAAATTGCATTTTTTAAATATCATGTTGCTCAAAAGCTTGAAATAAAAGTGAGGGAAAGTAATTATACAAATAATTATAAAAATATAATTATGGCATGAGAGTGAAAACCAGTGGAATATCTACTAATTTAATAACCAATGGAATATCTACTAATTTAATATCTTTGGATTAGCCAAGAAGTTGAATCATTTCTCCATTGCTTAATCTAATCAATCTATTATTGTCATAAGAAAGAGAAGATTGAAAAATGAATTCTATAGAATTTCAATTCTATGTACTACACAACAGTTCAACTAATATTGTAAAATCTCCTCTTTTTGGAGAAGTCTTTGGTCCTTTTATCTATAGTATGAATATAAGAATGAATCTTGAAACTTCTGAGTCATAATTGTTTATTTATATATCTCAGGGTTAAAGAGGGCTATCTCTAAAATGTAAAGTCAATATGTCATAAAATAAAAATAGGTCCAAAGACTATGAGATATTAGTGTTTTTCCTGATTCCTAGTAGCTGTTGATACTAAACTATATTACAAACATCTTTTTGGCAGTTGTCATGCTGTTTTTTTATCAAGCTCAAAAGAAAATACCCTAGGATAAAGAAACAAATAATGTTTTAATAATGAATACGATTATATCTTGGCAGTTTTGCACATTCTACTTTAAAGTTGGATATTCTGTGAAGACATTTAGAAGAATTTTTACATATTTAGGAGTCAGAATTTGTTTCTAAGAAAACTTGTGTAGTGATATTGATAGGCCATATATTAAAAATATACTTAGTCAACTTTAAAGTAAATTCAACTTTCTCTTTAATAATATGTGAAACTACATTCTTGAGATATTTAGGCAACACACTATAACTCTCCATATTATCTTTCAGCAATTTGTTATTGCTATCTGATTTGACAGTATGTAATATTGTTATATATAAAATAATAAGCAAGGTTTCACAGACACACACTGCCCTAAGTGCTCTTTGTGCACTTTTGATATTGAACTTCCACAACTTTGAGTAGTTTTTATTATTATTCTCATTTTATGGATGAGAAAAATTGAAGCATATAGAAGTAAAATAAGTTGCCTAAGGTCACAAAGCTAGTGAATGGTTGACTAGGTCTTCAGATTCAGTATATACATAGCTCCAAAACCTATGTTTTTAACTCTCAAGCAGTGTTTTTAAGGTAGAGACAGTTTGCTTTCCTATTTTCTCTTTTAGCAGTCTTTATGGATAGTAATAAGAGTGCCAGCACTGAAATGTGTCTGCCCTGGTTAAAATTCCAGTGCTTCAGTGCTAAGTCGTTTCAGTTGTGTCAGATTCTTTGCTACCGCATGGACTTTAGCCTGCCAGGCTTCTCTGTCCATGGGATTCTCCAAGCAAGAATACTGGCATGGGTTGCCATTGCCTCCTCCAGGGGATCTTCCTGATTCAGGGATTGAGCCTGGGTCTCTTATGTCTACTTCATTGGCAGGAGAGTTCTTTACCACTAGTGCCACCAGGGAAGCCCAATATTTGGCTAATTACTTATCTGTGTGCAGAAACTTTGCTTTTGTTTTCTTAACTTTTCTTTACTTCATTGGTAAAGTGGGGATATTAATATTATTTACCTCATAAGGTCATGGAAAGGATAAATTTAGATACTATATATAAAGAGCTTAGAACAGTGCCTGGCAGATATAGCAAGTATCTAATGAGTGCTAGCATTAGCTCTTCCTTTTCCTCCACCCCCTCTTCTATTATTGTTGTTGCTGTTGCTGTTATTATCATTACTGCTTCCATGTCTCCTTAGAATTGCTTTCTTCACTTACCAAGGTGCTGTTTTACATTTTAACTAAGGATTTCCCACTTAGGTATTTTCTGTCCTTTACTTATGGTGGTTTTACTCCTTTATGATTAAAGCAATGGCAACAAAATAACATTAGCAAGAGGCTGCCTTAAGTTTTGAAGATTTTGCTGTAAATATTGCTTTAAGAAAAGTTTCTTCTAGGTGGTTTATATTTGTAATTGAAACTTACAAAAAGAAAACAGAAAAGAAGCTGTCAAATTGCAAATAATACAGTTTACTGCATTTTAATTTCAAATAACATGCACTAGAAAGCTGTGGTGAGAAAGGATGTTTCTTTAAGACGAAGATATTTTTCCAAGAAAATTTCAGGAACCCCTCAAACTTCTTCTCCCACCACAGACGAAGTTGACAGTAGATCACACCTCAGTAATTTTATATGACATTCAGCTCTTTGAATGTATATATTGTTATATTTATAATCTTTTTATTTTGTATTTAATGTCAATGAAGATGAACTTTTATGCACCTCATATTACATTGGACTATTTAATGTTATTGAAACTGGAAAGATAAATTTTCACAAAACAAAAATCTTAGTAGAGGGAATACTTCTGAGTCCATTTGACTAAAAATAAAGAGTGACATTGAAAGATTTACTAATGGATTATAATGTATACTCTTAAGGAGATCACATTTTATTTTGTGTATATTGTATACAGTATATTGAACATTTATATTTATATTATGTTTATCTATTTATTTGATTGTGAATAAGTGAAGTGGCTCAGTCATGTCCAACTCTTTGCGACCTCATGGACTGTAGCGCACCAGGCTCCTCTGTCCATGGGATTCTCCAAGCAAGAATACTGGAGTGGGTTGCCATTTCCTTCTCTAAGGGATCTTCCCGACCCAGGGATCAAACCCAGGTCTCCCGCATTGCAGGCAGACGCTTTAACCTCTAAGCCACCAGGGAAGCTGGCTGTATAGGGTCTTATTTATGGCATGCAGAATCTTTCATGGTGGTTCACGGGCTTTTTGTTGTGGTGAGTGGTCTCTAGATGTGGCGAGCCGGCTTCACAAGAGTCATTCTGGCTCTTCCTTGTAACTAACCATTGCAGTGCAATAAGTCCTATATTTTACACATACATCCTCCAAGCCTGGACAGATATATGTTGCTACAGGTTGGGTTCCCAAGAAACCAGACTGTAAAACATATATTCAGTTCAGTTCAGTTCAGTCGCTCAGTCATGTCCAACTCTTTGCGACCCTGTGAATCACAGCACGCCAGGCCTCCCTGTCCATCACCATCTCCCGGAGTTCACCCAAACTCTTGTCCATCGAGTCAGTGATGCCATCCAGCCATCTCATCCTCTGTCGTCCCCTTCTCTTCCTGCCCTCAATCCCTCCCAGCATGAGTCTTTTCCAATGAGTCAACTCTTCACATTAGATGGCCAAAGTATTGGAGTTTCAGCTTTAGCATCATTCCTTCCAAAGAACACCCAGGACTGATCTCCTTTAGAATGGACTGGTTGGATCTCCTTGCAGTCCAAGGGACTCTCAAGAGTCTTCTCCAACACCACAGTTCAAAAGCATCAATTCTTCGGCGCTCAGCTTTCTTCACAGTCCAACTCTCACATCCCATACATGACCACTGGAAAAACCATAGCCTTGACTAGATGGACCTTTGTTGGCAAGGTAATGTCTCTGCTTTTGAATATGCTATCTAGGTTGGTCATAACTTTTCTTCCAAAGAGTAAACATCTTTTAATTTCATGGCTGCAGTCACCATCTGCAGTGATTTTGGAGCCCCCCAAAATAAAGTTTGGCACTGTTTCCCCATCTATTTCCCATGAAGTGATGGGACCAGATGCCATGATCTTTGTTTTCTGAATGTTGAGATTTAAGCCAACTTTTCCACTCTCCTCTTTCACTTTCATCAAGAGGCTTTTTAGTTCCCTTCACTTTCTGCCATCAGGGTGGTGTCATCTGCATATCTGAGGTTATTGATATTTCTTCCAGCAATCTTGATTCCAGCTTGTGCTTCTTCCAGCCCAGCGTTTCTCATGATGTGTTCTGCATAGAAGTTAAATAAGCAGGGTGACAATATACAGCCTTGACGTACTCCTTTTCCTATTTGGAACCAGTCTGTTTTTCCATGTCCAGTTCTCACTGTTGCTTCCTGGCCTGCATATAGGTTTTAGCATGAAGCATAAACTGTTTTTTTCCTGAAATGGAGATCTGTTTGGCATAGTCCAGCATCTGTGACTTACCCTGTAATATTACTGATGCAATTACTGATTCTTTCTTTCTTTATTTTTCACCTCTCTATATTTTACAAATGTTTTACTGTAAATATGTATGTTAACAATGTTAGAAACAAATCAATAATTGTCTTTTCAAAGAAAATATTGCTACACTGCTTTAGAAAAGTAATGCTTGTGGTCCTGGGACTTTTGAATATTTCTTTAGAACTAGAATGGCACAATTAGGTTTGGTGCTATGTGAAACTGGCTTTCAATCCACTCAGCTTTATGAGTTTAGGTTTAGCCCTTAATATCTTACTTAATATCCCAGAGTTTCAGATTCCTCATTTGTAGTGGGGGAATGCTGAGTGTGTGATTGAGGAAGGGGTGCAATGAGAGGCTAGAGAGCTGATACCTATCTTTAAGGAAAGTTTTGAATATGATAACTAGAAATAATATTGCTAAAGTGTCTGCCACATATTAAGATGTAAATTATCAGTTCAGTTCAGTTCAGTTCAGCTCAGTCGCTCAGTCTTGTCTGAATCTTTTTGACCCCATGGACTGCAGCATGCCAGGCTTCCCTATCCATCATCAATTCCGGAGCTTGCTCAAACTCATGTCCATTGAGTACATGATGCCATCCAACTATCTTATCCTCTGTCGTTCCTTTCTCCTCCTGCCTTCAATCTTTCCCAGGATCAGGGTTTTTTCACATGAATCAGTTTTTCTCATTAGGTGGCCAAAGTATAGGAGTTTCAGCTTCAGCATCAGTCCTTCCAATGGATATTCAGGACTGATTTCCTTTAGGATGGACTGGTTTGATCTCCTTGCAGTCGAAGGGACTCTCAAGTGTCTTCTCCAACACCCCTAGTTCAAAAGCATCAATGCTTCAATGCTTAGCTTTCTTTATAGTCCAACTCTCATATCCATACATGACTACTGGGAAAAAAAAAAAACAACATAGCTTTGTTGGCAAAGTAATGTCTCTGCATTTTAATATGCTGTCTAGGTTGGTCATTACTTTTCTTCCAAGGAGCAATTGTCTTTTAATTTTGTGGTTGCAGTCTCCATCTGCAGTGATTTTGGAGCCCCCCAAAATAAAGTCTGTTACTGTTTCCATTGTTTCCCCATCTATTTGCCGATAGTTTGAACATTCTTTGGCATTGCCTTTCTTTGGGATTGGAATGAAAACTGACATTTTCCAGTCCTGTGGCTACTGCTGAGTTTTCCAAATTTTCTGGCATATTCAGTACAACACTTTCACAGCATCATCTTTTAGGATTTGAAATAGCTCAACTGGAATTCCATCACCTCCACTAGCATAGTTTATAGTGATGCTTCCTAAGGCCCACTTGACTTCACATTGCAGGCTGTCTGGCTCTAGGTGAGTGATCACAACATCGTCATTATCTAGGTCACGAAAATCTTTTTTGTATAGTTCTGTGTATCCTTTCCACCTCTTTTTAATATCTGCTGCTTCTGTTAGGTCCATACTATTTCTGTACTTTATTATGCCCATCTTTGCATGAAATGTTCCCTTGGTATCTTTAATTTTCTTGAAGAGGTCTCTAGTCTTTCTCATTCTATTGTTTTCCTCTATTTCTTTGCAATGATCACTGAAGAAGTCTTTATTACTAAAGTTACTAAAAGGTAAGGCTTTCTTATCTTCCTAACATAGTAAGGTGTTAGTAAATTATAGTCATTACATTTTGCTAAGACCTTTCAATTTTATTTTGCTCTTTGTTTAAGTATTATGCACACATTTGTTATCTTCCCAGAAGTTATCCATCCACTAAAGGCTGGAACAGCTTAAAAATATAATTTTTTTCCCAAAGTGTTCACTTTTAGAATATCTAGGAATAGAGTCAAGACATTCTCTAGGTATTTTCTTAACTCTTTATTTTCAACTAAATGTTCATTTATCAAACAAATGAACTGAGAGCTAAGGAAAGGGATAGATTGTGTTCTGTCATGTATAGAACAATTTTCTAGATTTAAAGGTATATCATTTTTCTTGGTTTTATTCAATACTGTACTTGATTTAAAAATGTTCCTTTAATACCATGTTTTAGGCTTTATAGTATGATCAACCATCTGATCAAAATTTAAATCTTAATGACTACTTGTTGAAAATATGTAAGAAAGCATAGTGTGGTCAATTAAAAGAAAATGACTTGAATGCAGCTTTGATGTACTGGGCAATATTAATTGCAATTTAAACTTAGGAAATTTAATTGTGATTTTTATGTCATGCATTCTTTCCCACTCTTGCTACCTCTTTGAAAATTCCAGCCTCCTTTTTAATTCTGTAAATTATTTTCCCTTCAATGCATTTAATTCTCACTTTAAATCACTGACTTGAACATATTAAAAAAATAAAATTTTGCATTGGTATCACTTTATTCCTCTATTTATCTGATATACTCCATAATGCTCTTTGATCCAATTTAAGGATTAATGGTGGGAAAGATTGCTCACAGGTTTTCAAACCTAGTACTGTATAGGGATGACCTTCTATGTTTGAGAGCTTTGCTGCTTTTCAAGAATTACTAGGCTGTAAAAATTCCACTCAATTTATCTGTAGCCACAACTGACTATTTAGAGAAAACTGACCAAGTAATTTAGTTGAACAACTGGGAACTTTGTTAAAAAACAAAGCAAAAAATGCTAAACTAAATTCACACAAAATCCTCACTCAAATCGGTTGTTTGATATTACATTGAAATGTAAGACACTTGAATTCATCTTGTAGTTTTAACAAATCATGGTATCATTGTATATGCATGGTATATAATTCTACTAATATCCATTCATGATGGTGAATTTTATGTCAACTTGACTAGGCTACAGGGTGCCTAGACATTTGGTCAAACATTATTCTGGTGTATCTCTGAGAGTGTTTTGGGTCAGGAGTAACATTTAAACTGTTAGACTGAATAAAAGCAGATTGCTCTATCTAACATGAATGTGTTAGTTGCTCAGTTATATCTGACTCTTTGCAATCCCATGGACTGTAGCCCGCCAGACTCCCCTGTCCATGGGGATTCTCCAGGCAAGAATACTGGAGTGGATTGCTATGCTCTTCTCCAGGGGATCTTCTTGACCCAGGGATCCAACCCAGGTTTCCTGCATTGCAGGCAGATTCTGTACCATCTGAGCCACCAGCGAAGACCTTATACAGCTACCGTGGAAGCCCATATAGGTGGGCCTCATCCAATAAGTTGAAGGCTTGAATTGAACAGGAAGGCTGGCCCTCACCTGAGTAAGATGAATTCTTCCTGCCTTAGAGCCCCTTTGTGTGTTTGTGTGTGTGTGTGTGTTGTTAGAACACTTTGCATGTTGTTAAGTTGCTCAGTCGTGTCCAACTCTTTTTGACCCCATGGACTGCAGCACACCAGGCTTCCCTGTTCTTCACCATCTCCTGGAGTTTGCTCAAACTCATGTTCATTGAGTCAGTGATGCCATCCAACCATCTTATCCTCTGTTGTCCCCTTCTCCTGCCTTCAGTCTTTCCCAGCATCAGGGTCTTTTCTGATGAGTTGGCTCTTCATCAGGTGGCCAAAGTATTGGAGCTTCAGCTTCAGCATCATTCTTTCCAATGCATATTGTAGGGTTGATTTCCTTAACATGATATCTAACAAATTTTTAAGTGTACCATACTGAATTGTTAACTATAGGTATAATGATTTTTATCAATGATACCTTGATAAATCTGTTTAAAAGGAGACTTTTTCTTGCCCAACAACTTTCAGACTGAGACATCCACTGTTGTCCTTCCTTTGGACTCTCCTGTGTCTCTAACTTGCTGATTGAAACTACAGAAATTAATACTTGCCATCCTCTCCATAATTGCACGAGCCAATTCCTTATAATAAATCTCTTTCTACAGATGTATACATCCTGTTGGTTCTGTTTCTCTGGAGAACTCTCACTAATACACCTTTATAATAATTGATTAGTCATATGCATGAGTGCTTCATTGCCCAGTCATGTTCAACTCTGTGATTCCATGGACTATAGACCATCAAGCTCTTCTCTCCATGCGATTCTCCAGGCAAGAATACTGGAGTGGGTTGCCATTCCATTCTTCAGGGGATCTTCCCAACCCAGGAATTGAACCCAGGTCTCCTACTTTGCAGGGAGATTCTTTATGGTCTGAGCCACCAGGGAAGCCCAATTAGTCGTATATTGAGGGTTTATATGTTATTCACTGGTGTTAAGTGTATTAAAACATAACCAAAACACTTCATCCTCACAACAACCTTATGAATGAGGCATAGCTTTTGTGCCCATTTATAGAAAGAGAACTGAAGCTTGTGAAATGTAAACAATGTAGAAAATGCCACACTTCTAGTAAGTATTGAGGCCAGTGTTCAAACACAGGCTGACCCACTCTAGACATGAAACTTAATATGCTGTCTTGTAGCTTCTTCCCCCTGAAAAATCATAGGTAAACTTCAAAGAAAGTAACTGAGGGTATTCATCAAATATCTTCTTGGTCCTCCTTTTAATGGATATTAGGTTTTGAACAGATGAGTTTGTGTTTTCTCTCCTAGTTGAATTTGTGTTGTTCCTTTAGGCCAAAAGTTTTTTTTGTTGTTGTTGTTGTTCTTTTAAAAATAATATTTATTGATTTTAATGATTATAAAAGCAATTTATGTTCACAATATTGAATATATAAAACTTATAATTACCTAAGTATGACTAGAAAAAATTGTTTAACTTTTGGTACATTTCCTTTTAGTCATTTTCAATACATATACTTCATCTTTTTACGTGCAAATGGGGATATATTGATCATATAGTATTTAATTTTTAAAAAAACATGAGCCATTTTTCTCATGTTTGAAAAAATGTTTCACAATGACTGCATATTATTTCATTTACCGATGTCTTATTTATTTAACCACTTCCTTAAGATTGGATATTAGCAGTATTTCTAAGTTTTCACTCTTGTATATACCATTGAGATGAAAATTCTGAAGCATGAACGTTTGTGGGCACTGATTTTCCTCTGAGAGATGAGAACTGTGTTAAGTCTTAACACAAATTACCAAATAGCTTTGGAGAAGATTTGCAAAAGTTGATATTTGCCCATAGGACAGAAATTCTTTGCAAGGACAAAATTTTAAACCATTTCCGGAATCAACTATCTTCATAACTGTCTGGTGAGGAAAATATACACAAATGTTATCTCCTTTATAAACTTGTGGCCCAAACATGCAAGGCAACACAAGACAGAGTGAGACAAAGCCTCAGAGTGACTAATTAATGCATAGTTTAATTTACCACTGTGCAGAGGCCTAGTGTATAGTTTAGCTCAAATAAGTGCAAATACTGGATAGTTTAGGCTAACTCTAGAAAAATGAGGCCACATATATTGCTAAGTATTATTGAATGACTTATTTATTGTACTTCGAATGGGTCCTCTGTGATCCTTCAAAGAAATGTCATTATTCCTTTCGAGTGCCACATAAGGGATAAATTTTGTTGAAGTTGTTAATCAAACCATCATTCAATGTCATATATCCTATTATAAACACTCCAAATCAAGTTTTTGTTATTAGGATTTGCCAGGAAAATAAAGTTGTGGATAGTTTGGACTATGATATAGTCAGGCTACTTGCATTTCAGCTTTGAACAGTTATGACTTTGTAAATAATTTAATATTTGCTATATTTTGCACTCAAGAGAACTTAAAGTAATACAGATTTCATCCTGACTCCTCCTGTGCAAAGATGAGACTCATATTGAATTTGAAATTTCACCTGGATCTTTGTTTTTCACTTTAAAGAACTGACATATTGGCTACTGAATGGCCTGCATTTCTAAATTACAGACCAGCAAACCGAAACTTTGCTTGTGTTTCAAAATGCCCTTTGATAGATGTGCATAGTGAAATGAAAGTCACTCAGTCATGTCTGACTCTTTGTGACCCCATGTGACCCCATGGAATTCTCCAGGCCAGAATACTGGAGTGGGTAGCCTTTCCCTTCTCCAGGGGATCTTTCCAACTCAAGGATCGAACCCAGGTCTCCAGCATTGCAGCTGGATTCTTGACCAGCTGAGCCACAAGGGAACCACCCATAGATGCACATGAATGCATTTAATTATATTTTAGAAATACATGCAGAGCTACTACTTTTAAGTTGCAAATTTATTTCTTGATGTCAGTGTTGGCCAGAATGGACTGAAAATGCATGGGCAACTCAGAAAATATAATCACCTTGAATATATTTCCTGAAAGCCTAGTAACTTGTAATTTCTCTTAGGTTAAATAAGAGTTAGATACCTCATTTACCTCAGCAGTCAGAGTCAGCATTAAGGGCACTTGGTCATCTAGCCGTCTTTAGGTTGTACCATAGTAAAAAAAAATACAGTGCCTCAAATAATTTCACCATTAATGATTAAAATTCCTCTAGAAAACTTTTCAACATTAGTTAAAACACAAATACCTTGGGCAAATGTAATGTTAGAAGATCACAGACACACACGCAGAAGATTTTTTTTTTCATAGATTCAGCCTATATTTGAGTACATAGTTGCCAGAAAAGGGGGAAAAGAGGGTATTCACATAAATTGGTGCCTCATAAATCCCATATGTTCTACCAAGCATTTTTATATATGAATAATTCATTCAGTTGATGTAATTTTACACTTAAAATGATTCAAGTAAGAGAGCTCCTTTCTCTCCTAGCATCCACATAAGCAGTTCTTAGAGAACAGAGTGGTTCTGCTTAGACTATATGCCCGTTCCTAAACCATCTTTGAGGGTAAGGAGTTGGGATCCCTCTGCTTGATAACGCCTTATTCTCCTAGTACTACATATATGGCTGAAGTGCTGGCAAAATTAAATGGACTGGAACCACATGACATGAGTTCCCCACAGGAAAAAAATAGAGCAATTAAGGAAGAGAGAAGGAAAGTCTGGTAAGACAACAAATTGTAGAAGATCTAGATGATGATACCATGAAGCTTGTTGTAATGGACACATATTAAAGTCAGTTGAATACATGTGTCAGTAGAACTGTGCATTTCATTCAGTTCAGTTCAGTTCAGTCACTCAGTCATGTCCGACTCTTTGTGACTCCATGAACCGCAGCACGCCAGGCCCCCCTGTCCATCACCAACTCCCAGAGTTCACTCAGACTCACATCCATCGAGTCAGTGATGCCATCCAACCATCTCATCCTCGGTCGTCCCCTTCTCCTCCTGCCCCCAATCCCTCCCAGCATCAGAGTCTTTTCCAATGAGCCAGCTCTTCTCATGAGGTGGCCAAAGTACTGGAGTTTCAGCTTTAGCATCATTCCTTCCAAAGAAATCCCAGGGCTGGTCTCCTTCAGAATGGATTGGTCGGATCTCCTTGCAGTCCAAGGGACTCTCAAGAGTCTTCTCCAACACCACAGTTCAAAAGCAACAATTCTTCAGCACTCAGCTTTCTTCCCAGTCCAACTCTCACATCTGTACATGACCACTAGAAAAACCATAGCCTTGACTAGACAACCTTTGTTGGCAAAGTAATGTCTCTGCTTTTCAATATGCTATCTAGGTTACTCATAACTTTTCTTCCAAGGAGTAATTGTCTTTTAATTTCATGGCTGCAATCACCATCTGCAGTGATTCTGGAGCCCCCCAAAATAAAGTCTGACACTGTTTCCACTGTTTCCCCATCTATTTCCCATGAAGTGATGGGACCAGATGCCATGATCTTTGCTTTCTGAATGTTGAGCTTTAAGCCAACTTTTTTTACTCTCCTCTTTCACTTTCATCAAGAGGCTTTTTAGCTCCTCTTCACTTTCTGCCATAAGAATGGTGTCATCTACATATTTGAGGTTATTGATATTTCTCCCAGCAATCTTGATTCCAGCTTGTGCTTCTTCCAGCCCAGCATTTCTCATGATGTACTCTGCATATAAGGTAAAATAGCAGCGTGACAATATACAGCCTTGATGTACTCCTTTTCCTATTTTGAACTGGTCTGTGGTTCCATGTCCAGTTCCTTTTCCATTTTAATGATAACTTTATCATAAATTAAGGGTTCACATACATACGAGTCAGTTTCTAAGTTCAGTTATCTTCCATTGGTCTATTTGTATATTCCTACAACAATAATATGCTGTCTTCATTAACTAGGGCTTCCCTGATGGCTCAGCTGGTATGGAATCCACCCAAAATGCTGGAGACCTGGGTTCAATCCCTGGGTTGGGAAGGTCCCTTGGAGAAGGGAAAGGCTACTCACTCTATTATTCTGGCCTAGATAATTCCATGAACTGGGTCGCAAAGAGTTGGACATGACTGAGCAACTTTCACTTTCACTTTTTCACTTTGGAGTAATTAGTGATCTCTGATAATTTCATTTTATTATCCTTCTTTTAGAGTGTGTCATTATTTTTTATCCTTTGTAACTCAGCAGAAATTTTGCCTATCAAATATTACAAAAAAATCGATGAAATCCTTCCTGAGATTGCATTATACCTATAGTAAACTTGTGAAAATTGGTATCTTTCAGATGTTTTGTTTTCTAGCCCATAAGTATTGTACAGTCATTTATTTGAATCTTTAAAATGTCTACAAATAGAATGTTATATTTTTCTCCAATAAATCTTGCATATATTCACTCACCAAAAAAAAAAAATAGATAAAGTCAGCTGAAGGAAGAGATAATAAAAATATAAACAAATTAATGATGAGAAAAAAGTAAAACCAATCAATAAAACTAAAAGCTAAAAATAACTGACAAAAGGAACCCCTAGGAAAGCAGAGTAAGGAGAAAATGCACAAATAATATTGGAAATAAAAAGGGAGCATGAGACTAGATATAGGAAATCAGGAAACTAAATAATTTTGAAAACTAAGATGAAACAGTGTATAAGACACCTTCTGTGTTCCATCTCTTATGTCATCAATGCACTTTTTACTATAGTCGTTGTTGTGGCAAACAGATTTTTACTGGTGTAACCTAATAATTTTGGCCACTTCATCTTATTTTCTGTTGTGTGAGAATCCAAAGCACTTATATGTATGTGCAGCTCATAAGTTGTTGTTCAGTCCCTAAGTCGTGTCTGACTCTTTGCGATTTAATAGCCCACGAGGCCATTCTTGACCAATAAGGAGCAGGAGCCATTGGGTGAATGGCAAACAATTCTGAGGTATATTCTGTACAGCTCCTCATAAGGTCACTAGTGGAAACAAGCCCTGGTAATAGTAGTGGTCAGCTTAATAACACAACTTTGAATAGGCTTTTCTTTTTTAAATGTATTTTATTGAAGTATAGTTGATTTACAATGTTGTGTTCCTGGTGTACAGCCAAGGGATTCAGTTACACACACACACACACACATATTCAGGTCAGTTCAGTCGCTCAGTCTTGTCCGACTCTTTGCAATCCCATCGATTGCAGCAGGCCAGGCCTCCCTGTCCATCACCAACTCTCGGAGTTGACTCAAACTCATGTCCATTGAATTAGTGATGCCATCTAACCATCTCATCCTCTGTCGTCCTCTTTTCCTCCCGCCTTCAATCTTTCTCAGCATCAGGGTCTTTCAAATAAGTCAGCTCTTCGTATCAGGTGCCCAAAGTATTGGAGTTTCAGCTTCAGTATCTGTCCTTCCAATGAACAATCAGGACTGATCTCCTTTAGGATGGACTGGTTGGATGTCCCTGCAGTCCAAGGGACTCTCAAGAGTCTTCTCCAACACCACACTTCAAAAGCATCAATTCTTTGCTGCTCACCTTTCTTTATAGTCCAACTCTCACATCCATACATGACCACTGGAAAAACCATAGCCTTGACTAGATGGACCTTTGTTGACAAAGTAATGTCTCTGCTTTTTAATATGGTGTCTAGGTTGGTCATGACTTCCCTTCCAAGGAGTAAGCGTCTTTTAATTTCATGGCTGTAGTCACCATCTGCAGTAATTTTGGTGCCCCCAAAATAAAGTCAGCCACTGTTTCCACTGTTTCTCCATTTATTTGCCATGAAGTGATGGGGCCAGATGCCATGATCTTAGTTTTCTGACTGTTGAGCTTCAAGACAACTTTTTTTGTATTCTTTTTCTGATTTCTTTTCCATTGTGGCTTCTTACAGGATATTGAATATAGTTCCCTATGCTACACAGTAGGACCTTGCTGTTCATCTATTGTATATATAATGGTTTGCATCTGCTAGTCCTAAACTCCCAGTCCATCATTCCTGCATCCCTTTTCCCATTAACAACCACAAGTCTGTTCTTGTCTGTGAGTTTGTTTCTGTTTGGCAGATACGTTCAGTTGTGCCATATTTTAGATTTACATACAAGTGATATCATATGGTATTTGTCTTTCTCTTTCTGACTTACTTAGCATTTGTTCTTTCCATATGCCTGAGTAGTATGCCATTGTGTGTGCATATAAATACACACATGGTAGTTTAGCCACTAAGTGGTTTAGTCTGACTCTTGCAACTACATGGACTGTAGCCTGCCAAGCTCCTCTGTCCATAGGATTCTCCAGGCAAGAATACTGGAGTGTGTTGTTGTTTCCTTCTCCAGGGGATCTTTCCAACCTATATATATATATATATATATATATATATATATATATATATATATATATGTGTGTGTGTGTGTGTGTGTGTGTGTGTGTGTGTGTGTGTGTGTGTGTGTGCGTGCATATATACATGCACACACTTTATTTTCTTTATTTATTGAATAGGCTTTTCTTCATTCCTTTTTTAAGTCTTCTTCATTGTCACATACTCATTCCCTGGGTTCATGATCTTCAGATATATTATCTGCACACAAGCTCTTGTCTCAGACTTCACCATATAGGGAATAATCTAGGCTTACATAGTTGCTAAATTTTCAGGCAAATATTATCAGAATGAAGCCAGAAGAAAGAGAAACTCTGAGTAAAAACTGATTAGTTGAGAAAGAAGAATAGAACTGGAGGAATCAACCTGCCTGACTTCAGGCTATACTACAAAGCTACAGTCATCAAGACAGTATGGTACTGGCACAAAGACAGAAACATAGATCAATGGAACAAAATAGAAAGCCCAGAGATAATCCATGCACCTATGGACACCTCATCTTTGACAAAGGAGGCAAGAATATACAATGGAGAAAAGACAATTTTTTTAACAAGTGGTGCTGGGAAAACTGGTCAGCCACTTGTAAAAGAATGAAACTAGAACACTTTCTAACACCATACACAAACATAAACTCAAAATGGATTAAAGATCTAAATGTAAGACCAAAAACTATAAAACTCCTAGAGGAAAACATAGGCTGACATAAATCACAAGAGGATCCTCTATGACCCACCTCCCAGAGTAATGGGAATAAAAGCAAAAATAAGCAAATGGGACCTAATTAAGCTTAAAAGCTTTTGCGCAACAAAGGAAGCTATAAGCAAAGTGAAAAGACAGCTTTCAGAATGGGAGAAATAATAGCAAATGAAGCAACTGAATTCATCTCAAAAATATACAAGCAGCTCCTGCAGCTCCATTCCAGAAAAATAAATGACCCAATCAAAAAATGGGCCAAATAACTAAACAGACACTTCTCCAAAGAAGACATACAGATGGCTAACAAACACATGAAAAGATGCTCAACATCACTAATTATCAGAGAAATGCAAATCAAAACCATGATGAGGTACCATTTCATGCCGTTCAGAATGGCTGCTATCCACAATTCCACAAACAATAAATGCTGGAGAGGGTGTGGAAAAAAGGGAACTCTCTTACACTCTTGGTGGGGATGCAAACTAGTACAGCCACTATGGAGAACAGTGTGGAGATTCCTTAAAAACCTGGAAATAGAACTGCCATATGACCCAGCAATTGCACTGCTGACATACACACCGAGGAAACCAGAATTGAAAGAGACACGTGTATCCCAATGTTAATCGCAGCACTGTTTATAATAGCCAGGACATGGAAGCAAGCTAGATGTCCATTGGCAGATGAATGGATAAGAAAGCAGTGGTACATACACACAATGGAGTATTACTCAGCTATTAAAAAGAACACATTTGAATCAGTTCTAATGAAGTGGATTGAACTGGAGCTTATTATACAGAGTGAAGTAACCCAGAAAGAAAAACACCAATACAGTATACTAACACATATATATGGAATTTAGAAAAATGGTAACAGTAATCTTACATGTAAGACAGCAAAAGAGACACAGATGTATAGAACAGTCTTTTGGACTCTGGGAGAAGGTGAGGGTGCAATGATTTGAGATAATAACATTGAAACATGTATATTATCATATGTGAAATAGATCGCCAGTCCAGGTTTGATGCATGAGACAGGGTGCTCAGGGCTGGTGCACTAGGATTATCCTGAGCGATGGGATGGAGAGGGAGGAGAGAGGGGGGTTCAGGATGGGGAACACATGTACACTCATGGTGGATTCATGTCAATGTATGACAAAACCACTACAATATTGTAAAGTAATTAGCCTTCAATTAAAATAAAGAAATTTTTAAAAACTGATTATTATTAAAAACATTGAATTGAATGTGAAAAAAAAATATTGCCGACTCCATTCTCAAGAAATCAGGCCTAACTGCATTTGATTTTTATCATATCTTCAAGAAATATATAATCCCCATTTCAGAAATATTTTTGGAGTCTAGGTAATACAGATATGCTCCCCAACTGACTTTAGGAAATTACTAACTTACTACTGAAAGATAAATATAACAAACCAAAATTATAGTCTCTTTTCTGAACATAAATGCAAAAATCCTATTTAAACATTAGGAAATTGAAAGATATATGACAATATATATAATAAGGTTGAAAGTGATTCAGCAATTCAGTATTCAATGATTGAAATATCTGGATTCAATAATTTATATTTAGGTATATGATATAAAGAAATTTTTGCACATATGCACAAGGTTGGTTGCTAAATCAATTTTTGCAATGCAAAACCCAGAAACAACTTAAATGTCTACCCTGGTGAATGGATAAGTGATGAAGCCTTGATGAGATAGAATTCTAGAATATCATATAGCAGTTAAAGTGAATGAATGTTATATAAATAACATGGATAAATTGGTATAAATTAATGAGTTAGATATTTATATGTCAACTTGGATAGATCTGAAAAGCATAATGTTGAGTTAAAAAAAGTAATCTGCAGAATGGTTCACATGATATTTAACTTTTTTCAGGCAACCCAGACAATATTGTATAATTTTTCATTAAAACACAATGTGTAAGAGTATGATGGGAAAGACACACATCAAATTTGTGATTAGTAATGGTCTTGGGTAAGAAGAAAGTGTAATTGGTTTGGGGAGGAATACAAAGAGGATTTAACTCCATCTGTAAATTTTACTCATTTTCAGAAAAAGAAAAGTTGTTGAGCAATTATAATTGGATTGATGTTTATTAGTTCTGAAAGGCAAATAATTATAATTTTTCTTAGTAATTTTCTGTATATTTTCATAATAAAATTGTAAACCTCATTAGCAGATAATATTTCAGTATTGTATATTCAAGCAGCACTGAACAGTTCACTGAGAAATTGAGAGGCTTCCCTGGTGGCTCCAGGGGCAAAGAATCTCCCTGCCAATGCAGGAGACATAGGTTCAATCTGTGATCTGGGAAGATCCCACATGCAGCAGAGCAACTTAGTCCCTGTGCCACTACTGTTGAGCCTGTGCTATAGAACCTGGGAGCCACAACTACTGAGCCTACTTGCTGCAACTACTGAAGCCTGTGCACCCTAGATCCCCGGATCCAAAACAGGAGAAGCCTATGAACCGCAATTAGAGAGTAACTCCTGCTTGTCACAACTAGAGAAAAATTCCTTGCAACAACAAAGACCAGCACAGCCAAAAACAAAAACAAATAAATAAAATTTAAAGAAATAAATTAAGATATACTCTGTAGTCAGTAGAAAAATGGGCAAATATTTAAGCAAAAAACAAGATGTAAGTAACTGCTATTCACTTAAAATGATATTTCACTAGCATATATATGTATGCATGTGTGTATGTATGTATCTGAAAGGTTGCTGAACCATGAAAGACACAGGGATTCTTGGCCTCTGGAGGAGAAGAATTCGATCCAGGCCCAGAGACCATGCTTGATCGCTCAGAGCTTTTGTGTAATAAAGTTTTATTAAAGCATAAAAGAGATAGAGAAAGCTTCTGACACAGACATCAGAAGAGAGTACCCCCCTTGCTAGTGTTAGCAGTGAAGTTATATACCTTTTAATTAGTTATTACAATGAATCAAAAGAATGTCTGGAGGTGGTAAAGATCTTACTATTTTTTTTTTAAGATTTAAAATGTTTTATTTATTATTATTATTTTTTTAAATTTTAAAATCTTTAATTCTTACATGCGTTCCCAAACATGAACCCCCCTCCCACCTCCCTCCCCATAACATCTCTCTGGGTCATCCCCATGCACCAGCTCCAAGCATGCTGTATGCTGCGTCAGACATAGACTGGCGATTCGATTCTTAGGTAAAGATCTTACTAGACCCACTCCCATAATTTACATTTTAGGATAACAGGATTCAGTTCAGTTCAGTTCAGTAGCTCAGTAGTATCCGACTCTTTGCGACCCCATGAATTGCAGCAAGCCAGGCCTCCCTGTCCATCACCATCTCCTGGAGTTCACTCAGACACACGTTCATCGAGTCAGTGATGCCATCCAGCCATCTCATCCTCAGTCGTCCCCTTTTCCTCCTGACCCCAATCCTTCCCAGCATCAGAGTCTTTTCCAATGAGTCAACATTTCGCATGAGCTGACCAGAGTACTAGAGTTTCAGCTTTAGCATCATTCCTTCCAAAGAACACCCAGGGCTGATCTCCTTTAGAATGGACTGGTTGGGTCTCCTTGCAGTCCAAGGGACTCTGAAGAGTCTTCTCCAACACCACAGTTCAAAAGCATCAATTCTTCGGCTCTTAGCTTTCCTCACAGTACAACTCTCACATCCATACATGACTACTGGGAAAACCATAGCCTTGACTAGATGGACCTTTGTAGGCAAAGTAATGTCTCTGCTTTTGAATATGCTATCTAGGTTGGTCATAACTTTTCTTCCAAGGAGTAAGCATTTTTTAATTTCATGGCTGCAATCACCATCTGCAGTGATTTTGGAGCCCCATAAGATAAAGTCTGACACTGTTTCCACTGTTTCCCCATCTATTTCCCATGAAGTGATGGGACCAGATGCCATGATCTTCGTTTTCTGAATGTTGAGATTTAAGCCAACTTTTTTTACTCTCCTCTTTCACTTTCATCAAGAGGGTTTTTAGTTCCTCTTCACTTTCTGCTATAAGGGTGGTGTCATCTGCATATCTGAGGTTATTGATATTTCTTCCGGCAATCTTGATTCCAGCTTGTGCTTCTTCCAGCTCAGCGTTTCTCATGATGTACTCTGCATATAAGTTAAATAAGCAGGGTGACAATATACAGCCTTGACGTACTCCTTTTCCTATTTGGAACCAGTCTGTTGTTCCATGTCCAGTTCTAACTGTTGCTTCCTGACCTGCATGCACGTTTCTCAGGAGGCAAGTCAGGTGGTCTGGTATTCCCATCTCTTTCAGAATTTTCCAGTTTATTGTGATCCACATAGTCAAAGGCTTTGGCATAGTCAATAAAGCAGAAATAGATGTTTTTCTGGAACTCTCTTACTTTTTCCATGATCCAGCAGATGTTGGCAATTTGTTCTCTGGTTCCTGGACTTCTTATCAATCTGCTTAAGAATTGACTCTCTCATATCTATCATCTATCTACCTACCTACAAAAAAATCCCAGTGATGTACCAAAAGACATATGTTTATTGTATAGTTAGTTATAATAATGAAAAATTGAAAATAGCTTAAATAGCCTACAGTAAGCCATTGCTTAAATGCCTTATGGTTCATTTATACTATGGCATTTTGTGTAACTATTTGAAATTATATCTACTCATGGGAAGAATTTCCATGTCTGAAGTGGGAAAAAAACATACTAAGAATCCATGTGTACACCATATAAAACTTGCATGCATGCACATGTACACACCTAGACACATGCAATGCACACATTATGGAAGAAAATACAGTAAAATGTTAATACTTGTAATATATCAATTTTAGGATAATGGTTTTTATAATATTATTTGTTCTTTTCTAATATTCCAAATTTTCTAGAATGAATATTTATTTTTTTAAGCAGAGAGAAAAGTTGCTCCTAAAATATCAATATACTCCTTATCTAATACATCTGTAGTGGGAGCATACCCTGCACTACACATTGCCATTTACTGTTATTTATTTAGTCAGCTATCAATGATAATATCAACAATATCAACTGTAATAGCAAATGACTGGCTGGATTAGTATACAAGCCAGAACTGCATATAGGGTACCTAAATCAGACCCTTTTTTCTCATTGTGTATCTTCTTTTGCCTAAATAATTCTGCTGAATGTCTTGAGCCCAGTAACACTTTAAGGCTATAAAGGTGGTAAAATTCTCTCACTCCTTTTTCCCTCCTAATTTATCAACAGGAAAGGAAATGAAATTTATTTGGTATTCAATGAGAGTGTCAGTCATTTCTGGAGAAAAGAGGATGATAGCAGACTAAATTGCTGTGTCTTTTAAAGTTGAATAAAATTATTCTCAAAGGCTATGCTTGAATATTTTAATCACTAGCTAGTATTCTTGCTATAATCGAGTAGATATTGGAATAGGCCTTTAGGGTTCCATGAGCTATTGGAAATTGTCTAACTGCTTGATTAAAATACCTAGTAAGATTTGTGAATATTATATAAAGCATTTAGAGAAATCTTGCCTTATAAAAAAGAGAAACAAATTTGAATGCTTAATGCTATTAATAATGACATTTGTTTATTATATTTACAAATATCTCTTAAAATATGATAATCCATGTAAAACAACTATTCTTATCTATTACTCTTTGGGATATGGCATACAAAGAATATTGGGAAAGCAATCTAATTTAGACTATAAGCATTTAAGAAATGGTGATAACATACAATAAGTAATGTCTTAGGCATGGGGGTTTCAGTTAATGTAATCTTATCTACTTTCATACTCAAAGTTTTATGGCTTTTTTTTCATTTAAAACATCTTTTTACAATATAATGTGCACTGAGAAAGTTGAGTTTATCAATAGGGAGTAATCTCATAATTTTGGCTTAAAATTTTTGATTCCTAGTTACCCCACTAACCTAGGTTTTCTTTGAGGGAAATTTTATGCTTTATTCCTTTTAGTACATAGCACAGTTAGTATATAATATTCACTTAATAAATGTTTAATGAATAAAAATGGCTTTTTAATATTCTAATGCTGTTCATTGCTGTTATGCCTTATAGGGGTCTGCTATTTATCCTTCTAATCTGATTTATGTTATTTCATTTATATCTCTGTGCCTATTAGGTACAAGGTTCTATTTAAAAACTTTGAGAAATACAAAGACGAGCAACAGGTGGAACTTCCCTCAAGGAGCTTATAAAGCTGCCTTTTTAGTTGGAGCAGTTGGGAATATAAGACGTGTGTAAAAAAACCTATAATAAAAGTATGTGTTAAGTGTCAAACACTAGTGAAAAACTGGACAAATCAAATAATTTTTTGTCCAATCCTCATTACCTTGACCTTTCTGCAACTTTCATGGGGCTTTAAAGGATGGAGAAATGGTTCTTTATAGAACATAAATGAAGCAACTGACATTTTGGGGAATAGGATAAGTTAGACCTCGATCCTGCCGGCAAAGATCTTCCAGGTTGGTGAAGAAGATAACACATTTACATAAATAACTAGAATAATAAGGAAAAATTGTAAGTGCCATGAGATAAGAACAGATAATAAGCTTTGGGAAACTTAGAGGAAGGAGAGCTCATTTTTAATTTTATTCTTATGAAATAAGTATGTGCTTTCTGACAGCTGGCCTCTTAAAAATCTTTTTTTTCCCTTTTATAAAGGTCTGTGGCTTTTTTTCCCCTAAAGTTTGAAGTTACTAGAAGTCTGTTCTTTGGAAGAGTGACATGTAACTCTGTAAGTCTTTTTGGGAAAGGGATATATTTATGTACAGAGACAGAGAAATAGAAGAAAAAAGGAAATCTAAGAGCAGAGGGATATACACTTGGTAAAAATATGATTTTGTCAATGACTTTTGTAGTCATTGATTTTGTAGTCATATGATTTTGTAGCCCCTACTGGGGGGAGATGAGTCACTGGAGGTGTAAACAATTACTTCTTAACCTGTGTTTGAAGAGCAAAAAAAAAAAAAAAAATCAATATAGGTGTAGCTGATATAAAAAAGCAGTGTGATCAATTTTCTATTTCATATGGAAGTTGTGTTGCATTGTTTCGTAGTTATCATTCATGGTTCTATTCTCTGTATGAGATTCTGTAGTTCAGGAAGCATACAGGAAGACAAAAGCAGTGAACTATGAACATTTTAGACTAGCCAGGTTAAAAGAGTATGAAGATCAGATCTTTCTGCTTAAATGGCAGCCCACAAATTGACTGAAAGCAGGTTAGTTTGCTTCATTGTCAAGAATTATCCCCTGAACATAACACTTCTGAGGGAGGGTGGTACTTTGAGGGGAAGAATTGGTCAGGCTGGCTATTATCTGTGCAGAAGGAGTGAGCTTTGCAAAAACAACATCTGGCGTGATTAAACTTGACTGTCAAGGTAGAGCCAACAGTGAAGGATAAGAATGTAATACAATTTTATTCATGTAGGCAGAACCACTCTACTAGAAATAGCAAAGCGAACTGGAAGAAAGGTAATGTGAATATAATTCAGTCTAAAAAGTCAGCAGTACTGGCATGCTACATTATTTTGGGAAATTTCAAAATTCAATGTGACATAGCCTTTTCCTCAACAAATTCACATTGCTAAAAGTTAAAGGTGTTATTGGAAGGAATGATATTGATGGATGTTAATGCTGTGGGTTTATGAAAAAATACATATATAAAAGTAGACCAGCAATGGTCACAGACTGGGGATTGTACATTTCAATGCACTGCAGTGTCCACTGTCTGTTCTTTGTATTGAGGATATAACTACTTAGCAGTTAGCATGGTGAGGTCTGTTCATTCAGAGAGGTATCAGCAATGATCTTAAAAGTAATGTCAGTTCAGTTCATTTGTTCAGTTATGTCTGACTGTTTGCGACCTCATGGACTGCAGCAAGCAAGGCCTCCCTGTCCATCACCAACTCCCGGAGTTTACTCAAACTCATATCCATTGAGTCGGTGATGCCATCCAACCATCTCATCCTCTGCCGTCCCCTTCTCTCACCTTCAATCTTTCCCAACATCAGAGTCTTTTCAAATGAGTCAGTTCTTCACATCAGGTGGCCAAAGTAATGTCAGGCATAATTTATTTTATTTTTGCCTTTTGAATACTGGTTGACCATTGAGTATTAAAATTATTTTAATTCATTGGGAAATTATAAAATAATAGCTTTAATGCAAAAGTCCTCTTTTCTGTTGACATTTTGAACACTTTAAGGGTAGTGGTAAAACTGATCATGCTTGACTGAATACATCCAAATTATTATACACTTTGTTTCTTTCCCTTTTTTTTTTTGATTCTGTACGTTTAGGTTGTTTGAAAATTATACTTATAGCCTTAAGAAACTTTAAAACTTTGCCACTTTCTAGTTTTATTATCCTTGGAAAACCAGTTTTAGTTTCCTAGCCTGTGAAATAAGGGAACTGTTGGAACAGTAATCTCTAAGGCTCTTTGCAGTGCCAACATTCCGTGGTTCTGCACTCAAAGATTACTTTTTTCCCATGAACATCTCACTTGTGTGATTCAAGAGACATTTATGTTTTAAATTCCACATGAATTTAAAGGTGATTTTTCCCAATGACTAAAGCACCTTAAAACATTTATTATATCATGCTGAACTTTTTTGTCACCCTTTCTAGAGTGTTCAACACTCTAGAACAGCCTACCCTTGAAGGGAAGGATGTTCCATTATCAGTTAGTACAATGTCTTTCACATAATGATCTTTCAAGAAATGCTGTGAATGAATGCATATGTGTATGGTTACTTATGGCTGTGAGTTCATTACTTAAATTTGTGCCTCTCTATTCACTTCATGGGAAATACATGGGGAAACAGTGGAAACAGTGTCAGACTTTATTTTTTGGGGCTCCAAAATCACTGCAGGTGGTGACTGCAGCCATGAAATTAAAAGACGCTTGCTCCTTGGAAGGAAAGTTATGACTAACCTAGATAGCATATTCAAAAGCAGAGACATTACTTTGCCAACAAAGGTCCGTCTAGTCAAGGCTATGGTTTTTCCAGTGGTCATGTACGGATGTGAGAGTTGGACTGTGAAGAAAGCTGAGCGCTGAAGAATTGATGCTTTTGAACTGTGGTGTTGGAGAAGACTTTTGAGAGTCCCTTGGACTGCAAGGAGATCCAACCAATCCATTCTGAAGGAGATCAGCCCTGGGATTTCTTTGGAGGAAATGATGCTGAAGCTGAAACTCCAGTACTTTGGCCACCTCATGAGAAGAGCTGACTCATTGGAAAAGACTCTGATGCTGGGAGGGATTGGGGGCAGGAGGAGAAGGGGACGACAGAGGATGAGATAGCTGGATGGCATCACTGACTCGATGGACATGAGTCTGAGTGAACTCCGGGAGATGGTGATGGACAGGGAGGCCTGGCGTGCTGTGATTCATGGGGTCTCAAAGAGTCAGACATGACTGAGCAACTGAACTGAACTGAACTGATTCACCTGACAGAAGGGCTTGATCCCTGTTCTTTCTTATAAGTCAATTGTATCAAATGAAGTTGTTGATATGAAAGTGTTTTTGAAACTTTAATTGTGTTACATGAAAGTAGTGTTTCATTATTGTTATTTTCCATAGTGGATTTAAGAATCTTGAGTTGCTCAAAATTTTTGAGTTTTGTTTCTTCTTAGTCCACTCTCATTTCCTAATATACTTAATTAGTGTTTTTTTTTAAGTTTTCTTGTGACAAATTCTTTTTAAAAATATTCTATGCCTCAATTCAAAAGATCTTTAGGGGCAAATTTCAGATAAACTTAGAAAAACTGAAATTTCACCATTTTGAATCAGAAAAGTCACATTATGAAAATTAAAGAGGAATTACCTTGCTTTTCCTTTCTAGCAGAATTTAATATGAGAACCATCCATTTCATTCAACTTGTCAATATGCTTTCCTAGAAACCATCCAGTAATTAGGCTTCCCCAGAAACAAAAATAATGGGATTTTGACTACTCTCTAGTTGCATGAACTGTCAACTATGAAAGGTTCATAATGCAGCTACAGTTAAATTATGCAAGTATGCTGCTCATAGGTGACAGAAATTAAAGAATGAAAGTAGCCACTGGGACTTCAGAAATCTGTTGCATTAATCTAATTAAAACAAGATAGGCATACAAAAACATAAACCTTGATAGGAATTTGAATATTGTACTGAATATGTATACATGAGTGTGTGTTAAGTTGCTTCAGTTGTTCAGTTGTGTGCTAGGTTGCTTCTGACTCTGAGGACTGTAGTTCTCAAGGCTCCTCTATCCATGGTATCCTCCAGGTAAGTATATTGAATTGAGTTGCCATTCCCTCCTCCAGGGGATCTTCCTGACCCAGGGATCGAACCCATATCTCCTGTATCTCTTACATTGGCAGGCAGGTTCTTTACCAGTAGCACCACCTGGGAAGCCACTGAATATATATATGTGTGTATGTATATAATTTTTGTATTATAGATACATCCAGTACAATATTAGTGACATATGAATATGTTTCACAGTTAAATGTTCAGATTCTAGAGGTGATGATATTGGTAGAAGAACAATCTTATCTCTCTGTCCCTATCTCTCTGGAAGTTTAAGACATTTCATCTCTTATAAATATCTCATTCATTTCCTGATTACTACAAAGAAACGTTGTTAGGATTGTGTCAGTATTCCAAACTAAAAGATAAATCAGTTTTTAAAAATAGGAAACATATCACTAATGCAAACTGTTGGGTTGAGTGACTGAATATGTCACTTTTCAGACTGTGTTTGAAAACAGAAGAGAAAACTTTCTCTTTCAATACTAGGTACTGTATTTCAGTAATAAAGCTTTCAGTAATTAATAGCGGTGACTTCCCTGGTGGTCCAATGGTTAAGAATCCACCTTGCAATGCATGGGACATGGGTTTGATCCCTCACTGGGGAAGAACTAAGACCCACATGCCTTGGAACAACTAAGACTGTGCCCCTCAGCCACTCACCCCGTACTCAAGAGGCCATGGGCCACAACTGGATAGTCCTTGTGCTGCAACAAAGATCCCACGTATTGCAACTAAGACTCAACACAGCCAATAAATAAAATTTTAAAATATATAATTATTAATAATAGAATTGTCCCTATCTCTTTAAAGTAGAGTCTTCTATATTGTTATTACTAAGGACTTTCCTGGCTGTCCAGTGGTTAAGACTCCATGCTTTCACTGCAGAGGGTGTGGATTCCATGCCCTGTTGGGGAACTAAATCGCACATGCTGTGTGGCATGGCGAAAAAAAAAACCAAAAACAAAAACCAAGTCTGTATTACATGAAATCACATGTTGCAAAGCATTGTTTTGAAATTCAATTCATGCATATTATTAGTCTTTTTAGTGTATTTGATTAATCAGCAGTTAATATTGAGGGCAGAATCTCCGTTCTATTTATCTTGCATAGCTTTTTGTTCATAATAGGTGCTCAGTACATGCAGTCTGCATCCAGTGTAACATTACTTCTCCATTAGTGACAACTCTCTTGAAAGCAAAAGAAACTATTCAAATGAGCATGAGAATAAATGGAAATTTATGGTTTTATATTGGTGACAATCCCAAAAGTGAAATTGTGTTCAGTTAATACTGGTCTGGGAGTCAATCATTTGTTTGTTTGTTCATTCAGCCCCTGAGTCATGTACAATTCTTCATGACCTCATGGATTGTAGCCCACCAGGCTCCTCTGTCCATGTCATTCTCCAGGCAAGAATACTGGAGCGGGTTGCCATTTCCTTCTTCAGTACTGCAGGTCATCTCTCCCCCTTACATACTGTATTAGTCAGAGTTCTCCAGAGAAACAGAGCCAATAGGAGACAGTAAATATGTATTTATGTGTGTTTCTCTGTGTGTGTGTCTGTGTGTGTGTATAAATTAATTATAGGAATTGCTTTGTGCAATTGAGGATGACAAGAGGTTCCACAGTCTGCTTTCTTCAACCTGGAGAACCAGGAAAACTGGTGGTATAATTTAGCAGTTGGTATAATTCAGTCCTAGTCTGAATGCCTGTAAACCAAGAGAGCAGATAGTATAAGGTCCAGTTTGAGTCCCAAGAACCAGGAATGCCAATGTCTGAGGGCAGGAGAAGATGGGTATCCCAGCTCAAGCACAGAACAAATTTGTACTTCCTTCTCCCTTGTAGGGGCTTCCCTGGTTCAGTGGTAAAGAACTTTCCTGACAATACAGGAGTCAGGGGTTTCATCACTGGGTCAGAAAGATCGCAGGGAGAAGGAAATGGCAACCCATTCCAGTATTCTTGCCAGGAAAATCCCCATGGACAGAGGAGCCTGGTGGGTAACAAAAAACTCCCATGTAGTCTATTGAGGCCCTCAAGGTTTGATGCCCATCCACATTGTTGAAGGTGATTTTCTTTACTCAACCTGTAGATTCAAATGCTAATATTTTCCAGAAAACACTCACAGACCCACCCAGAAAGAATGTTTTACTGGCTCTCTGGGCATCCCTTAGTCCAGTCAATTTGACACAAAATTAACTATTATATATACATGAAAAATGAAGTCGCTCAGTTGTGTCCGACTCTTTGTGACCCCATGGACTGTAGCCCACCAGGCTCCTCCGTCCATGGGATTCTCCAGGCAAGAATACTGGAGTGGGTTGCCATTTCCTTTTCCAGGGGATCTTCCCAATGCAGGGATCGAACCCCAGTCTCCCGCATTGCAGGCAGATGCTTTAACCTCTCAGCCACCAGGGAAGCCCATTTTATATATATATGTTTAAAAATTATATAGTAATTTTATATATATTATCCCTCTTTGGCCTCATTGTTTCCCACTGCAGACAGGCTTTCTATAAATGGCCACAAGTAAATAAGCAACTCCTCTTAAGAAAAGAAATTTGAACAGTTAGCTTGTTTGCATATTCATCCCAATCACTGTCATTAGAGTCCCATATGCTTTTCATCATCTCCACCTCTTTGTATTATCAGTCTCTTTGATTTTTGTCTGTTATAATAGGTTTGTAGTGGTTACATGTTTTTTAAACTAAGAAATGTATATGAATGTTGTTTTTGTTTTCTGTTGCCATTGTCAAAAAATGACTTATTTGACTCATTGGCACAATCTATTATATTGATAGATTGTCCAGGAATGTATCTTGCCTTCCTTGCTGAGATAAAACTTACTTGATCATGGTGAGTGATTCTTTTATTATTGAATTTTCTTTTCCAGGATTTTATTCAGGGTCTTACATCTCTGTTCAGAAGTGAAATGAATCTTTAGGAAACTATAATCATCAAGATCTCTTATGAAGGTTAGTCTAACTTTGTAAAATACAATGGGTAGTTATCTTTAAAGGTTCTTGAAAAAAACCTTGCAAGTCTTTTTCATTTGGCCTTGGGGAATCTTTGGAGGTACCCCATCTATTCTTAAAATATTCATATTTAGAACGATGGTAAAACAACCAAAAACTCTATTGGTCAAGATAGGTTTAAATAATACTGGAAAATATAGCCCTAGTCACTTTGTTAAGGATGAATGGGAAGAATGTGACAGTGTGGACATAGGAGAAAAAAAGAGGGGTAGGAAGGAACTAATTAAAGATTCTAATTGCCTATACTTAAAAGAGTTTAGAATTAATATATACATACTACGATATGTAAAATAGATAACCAAGAAGGACCTACTGTATAGCACAGGGAGCTCTATGCTATACTCTCAGTGGCCTATATGGGGATAGAATCTGAAAAAGAATATGTATGTATGTGTATGCTGCTGCTGCTGCTGCTGCTGCTAAGTTGCTTCAGTCGTGTCCGACTCTGTTCGACCCCACAGACGGCAGCCCACCAGGCTCCCCCGTCCCTGGGATTCTCCAGGCAAGAACACTGGAGTGGGTTGCCATTTCCTTCTCCAATGCATGAAAGTGAAGAGTGAAAGTGAAGTCGCTCAGTTGTGTCCGACCCTCAGCGACCTCATGGACTGCAGCCTACCAGGCTCCTCCGTCCATGGGATTTTCCAGGCAAGAGTAGTGGAGTGGAGTGCCATTGCCTTCTCCCATGTATGTGTATATATGTATGTTTATATATATCTGAATCACTGTGCTCTACACCTGAAAGTAACACAATATTGTAAATCAACTATACTTTAATAAAGAAAAATGATGAGTATCTCTCAGATTTGTGAAGATTTTGTGAATCTTAACATTAGTTGTTTAAAATAATTTTTACCTATATATCTTTTTAAATATTATAGAGATTTCCAATACACTTAATATAGCTTTTGATAAACTTTTAAGGTTCTGATAATTAAGGAGGATGAAATCATAGAATTCCTATGAACTACATATTGGTTTCGGTATAAGCCATTAGGAAGCCTGAGTCTTAGGTTTGAGAAGAATCAAACTTGATTATTCATAAAGTCTCTGTGGGAAAAACCCTGAGGGCTGCAGATCAAAATCCAAGTCAGATCTTTGGCTTTTCCAATTATGAAGAAATGAATGTGTCTGTCTGGTGTGTGCCCTTGTAAGCTACATTTCCAGTGGCCACACAGCTCATATTCTCTGGAGGACTCAGCAGGGCATGGTGCTCAGGATAGTGCGAACCTAGTGGCCATGATTCTGAACTCATAGCCCACAGCCTTGCTCCTTACCGCTTTTATCTCTTGGAGTGACCTTTCCTTTCGTCTCTTTGACCTGCTGTTCTTGCCTCCCAGGGAAATGTGGAGGGAGGAGAAGAGTTGAAATTATGTAAGTTTTGGTGGAGAAATACGTCCCGAAGTTGGTGTTTTAACTGTAGTACTACAATTTCTCATATTTGCTGTTCTAAGTTTCTGGGATACAGTGATTATTTTTTTACTTTATTTGTATGAGAAAATTATAAGTAGTTTTTTCTTTTAGTTTAATTGCTTTACAATGTTGTGTTACTTTCTGCTGTACATCTCAGTGAATCAGCTATAACCTACATATATGTACTTTGTCCTGCTCTGGTAAAAGAATCTGCCTGCCAATTCAGGAGCTGCAGCAGATGCGGGTTCAATCCCTGGGTCAGGAAGATCCCCTGGAGGAGGGCATGGGAATCCATTCAAGTATTCTTTCCTGGAGAATCCCATAGACAAAGGAGCCTGGTGGGCTACAGTCCATGGGGCCGCAAAGAATCAGACATGACTGAGCCACTGAGCACACACACACACTCACACTTTGTCCACAGAGCACTGAGTAGAGTTCCCAGGGCTATATTTCATTAGCCATCTACTTTATACGTAGTAGTATATACAGTGAAAGTGAAAGTCGCTCAGTTGTGTCTGATGTTTTGCGATAACATGAACTATACAGTCCATGGAATTCTCTAGGCCAGAATATTGGAGTGGGTAACCTTTCCCTTCTCCAGGGGATTTTCCCAACCAAGGATTGAGCCCAGGTCTCCAGCATTGCAGGTGGATTCTTTACCATCTGAGCCATAAGGGAAGCCCAGTCAATATATATGTCAATCCCAATCTCCCAATCCATCCCACCTCCTCTTCCGCCTTGATATTCATATGTTTTTCCTCTACATCTGCGTCTCTATTTCAGCTTTGCAAATAGGTTCATCTGTACCATTTTTCTAGATTCCATATGTATGTGTTAATGTATGATATTTGTTTTTCCTCTTTCTGACTTACTTCACTTTGTATGACAGGCTATAGGTTCATCCATGTCTCGGCAAGTGGTACAATTCCATTCCTTTTATGGCTGAGTAATATTCCATTGTATATCTCTGTGTGTGTGTGTGTGTGTGTGTGTGTGTGTGTGTGTGTGTGTGTGTGTGCCACATCATCTTTATTCATTCCTTTCTTGATGGACATTTAGGTTGCTTCCATGTCCTGGCTATTGTAAATAGTGTTTCGATGAACATTGGGGTGCATGTATCCTTTTGAATTACGGTTTTCTCTGGGTATGTGCCCAGGAGTGGGATTTCTGGGTCATATGGTAGCTTTATTTTTAATGCTTTAAGGAACCTCCATACTGTTTTCTATAGTGCATGTATCAATTTACATTCCTACCAACAGTGTGAGAGGGTTCCCTTTTCTCCACACCCTCTCCAGTATTTACTGTTAAACTCTGAAGGCCAGAAAGGAGTGTGACTCCCTGTTCCCACTACAACATAAAGATCAACAGCTTTAGATAATGGGCTCACCATTTGGGGACTACCATACCACAGTGCAGAAATAGAGAATTATATCCACAATGAATACTTCTGTCAGGCCAAAGAATGGAGAGGAGTAAGAACATTCCTTGTGGGTTGTTTGCTCATAATTGTGCCATTTGTGATTAAATGACTCTCTGGCACAGTTTGAAAATTTCCTCCATATGAAGACAATTAAAAAATAAACAGTGTGGTTCAAGGCTTTTAACATGATTAGGAGGGGAGAACTTGCATCGTCTCATCTTGGTTCTTATCTGCTCAATGTAACTATTGTTTTTTCCTCTCAGAAAGTCATTCCTGGGACTTCCCTGTGGTCCAATGGTTGAGACTTTGTCTTACAGTGCAGTAGGTGTGGGCTTGATCCCCAGTTGCAAAGCTAATTATTCCACAGGCCTCTCAGCCAAAAAACCAAAACATAGAACAGAAGCAATATTGTAACAAATTCAGTAAAGACTTCAAAATGGTCTAGCCCCTTAAAAAAAAAAAAAGATCATTCTTACTGATTTTTGAAAATATTTCTTATTGGTTTCTTAAATAAGCTGCTACCCTCGTTTCTCTTGTTACATTTTTTTTAAAAATGGAAAACAGTATTTCATTTTATTCTTTTCCAAAATGTACAGCAAGTAATCAAGAACATTCCTCTTGAGTCTTGTATTATTTCCTCTTTAGTTCATTGCCTCTCAAGCCAAATCCCAAGTCTGCTTTAAAGAGTGTGGAAAACTCACTTGTCTTTAGTTCAACAAAAGCTAATAGACTAGGTCCCTTGAGGACAGTAGTTCTCTTGGGCAAATTAAACATTCCCCTTGCAATCTTCTTTTAAAAAATTGAGGTGAAATTCATGTAAAATACAATTAATCAATAATTTGAAAGTGGACACTTAAATGGCACTTAATGCATTCATAATGTTGTTGCATCCACCACTTCTCACCAGTGTGAAAACTTTTTTGTCACCCCAGCAGAACACCCTGTTTTCTTTAAGTAATTGCTCTTCGCTTCGTCTCTCCACCTCGACTGTTGGTAGCTACTAATCTACTTTCTGTCTGTATGGATTTTCCTATATTGCATATTACATAGAAAAAGAATCATGCAATATGTAACCCTTTGTGTTTCACTACTTTAGTATAATGTTTTTTGAGGTTTATCAAAGTTTTAGCATATGTCAGCACTTCATTCTTTGTTATGGTTGAGTAATATTCCATTGTATGTATATATAACAAATTGTTGACCCCTTCATTTTTGATGGACATTTGGGTTGTTTCCATCTTTTGGCTAATATGAATAATACTGCTGTAAACATTAGGATGTAAGTTTCTGTGTGAACATATGTTACCATTTCTCTGGGGTATACCTAGTAGTGGAATTGTATAGTCGTATGGTTACACTTCTTTTAATCATTTGCAGATGTGCCATACTGTTTTCCAAAGAGGCTACAACATTTACATCCCCACCAGAAGTGTATGATGGTTCCTATTTCTCCACATTGTCACCAACACATATTTTCCCTTAAAAATATAGTTAACTGAGTGAGTGTAAAGTAAGGAAAGTTATGAACAGCCTAGATAGCATATTAAAAAGCAGATACATTACTTTGCCAACAAAGATTTGTCTAGTCAAGGATATGGTTTTTCCAGTGGTCATGTATGGATGTGAGAGTTGGACTGTGAAGAAAGCTGAGCACTGAAGAATTGATGCTTTTGAACTGTGGTGTTGAAGAAGACTCTTGAGAGTCCTTTGGACTGGAAAGAGATCCAACCAGTCCTTCCTAACGAAGGCCAGTCATGGGTGTTCATTGGAATGACTGATGCTAAAGCTGTAACTCTAATACTTTGGCCACCTGATTCGAAGAGTTGACTCATTGGAAAAGACTCTGATGCTGGGAGGGATTGGGGGCAGGAGGAGAAGGGGACGACAGAGGATGAGATGGCTGGATGGCATCACTGACTCAATGGACGTGAGTTTGAGTGAACTCCAGGTGTTGATGATGGACAGGGAGGCCTGGCATGCTCCAATTCATGGGTCGCAAAGGGTCGGACATGACTAAGCATCTGAACTAAACTGAAAGTGGTATGTCGTTGTGTTTTTGATTAATTTGCATTTCCTTAGTGGCCAATGAAATTGAACATCTTTTCTTGTGTTTATTGACCATTTGTATATTTTCTTTGGAGAAATGGATACTCAAGTCTGTTACTCATTTCTTAATTGAGTTGTCTTTTTGTTGTAGAGTTGTAAGAGTTCTTTATTTATTCTGAACACTAGACCTTTATTAGATATATGATTTATAAATATTTTCTTTCCTTAGTATAGACTGTGTTTTATACTTCGTTGATAATGTCCTTTGATGCCCAAAAGTTTTAAATCTTTGATTTTTAAATTTTTATCATAAAGGAAAATTATTTTTAATATAAATTTATTTATTTTAATTGGAGGCTAATTACTTTACAATATTGTATTGGTTTTCTTCTATCCAACTCATTCCTCTAATTTATGTTATCTGCTCAGCAAATGTAGATGGATTGATAACCCTGTTCTACATATGGATTATTGCCATTGTCATGATATAAAAATACATTTAAACTATATTTACTGAAAAATGCAAAATACTGAACAGACTGTATATTAAAACTTCATTTGTTGAAAAAGAGGGGGGTAGACAGAGAGATGATTTATGTGTATAGAAAATATCTATAAGGAATGATAATAAACAATAGTAGTTATCTAGGGAGTAGGACCTTCATTTTTCAATTTATACCATTTTGTATTATTTGATTTTTATGTACCAAGTATGTATTACTTGAACAACAATTTTCAATGGGGTTTTAAACCCATGCTGCATTACTTTTTCCTGTAAGCTCCAAATGACTTAATAAATTGAGTGATCCCATTTTCCAGACACACAGTCAGAACACATATTCTGATAGTCTTGTATGTACAGATCTGCCTCAATTTAAGATGAGACCACATCCTATCATCAATTGAAAATACTGCAAGTGGAAAATACATTTAATATACCTAACTTATTGAAAATCATAGCTTAGCCTAGCCTATCTTAAATGTGCTCAGAACACTTACACTAGCTTATAGTAAGGCACCTAGAGACTCAGAGACAGTGAAGGACAAGGAAGGCTGACATACTGCAGTTTATGGGGTCACAAAGAGTTGGACACGACTGAACAACTGAACAACAACAACAGTAGGGTGAAAACCTCTATCACAAACCCCTTTTTATATAAAATGTTGAGTATCTCATGTAATTTATTGAATCTTGTACTAAAAGTGAAAAAAAAAAAAAGCTTTTGTAGGTACAAGATGGTTGTAGATGTACTGGTTATTTTCCATTGTGGTTGTGGGGCTGACTGGGAGCTGTGAGTTGCTGCTGTTCCCCAGCATCACAAGAGAGTATGGTACAGCATATCACTAGCCTGGGCAAAGATCAGAATTCAAAGTATGGTTTCTACTGAATGCATTCTGTTCTTGTACCATTGTAAAGTGGGAAAATCCTAAGTCAAAACATTGTAAATCATGGAGTGTCTGTATTTGTAGGAAACTGAGTTAAACTATTTGAAACTGGGTCTGATCTATAAGAGTCAGCAATTGAGATTACCATGTAGATTTTTTTTTAACTCTATAGTATTTTTAAATTGAGATATACTCGACGTACAACATTGTATTAGTTTTTGGTATCCACATAATGATTTGATTTATGTATATATTGCAAAATAATTACTGCAATAAATTCTGTTCACACCCATCACCAAATATAGTTATAAAACTTTTTTTCTTGTGATGAGAACTTTTAAGATCTGCTATCTTAGAAACTTTCAAATATATAATACAATATTGTTAACCATAGCAACATGCTATATATTACATTCCCAGAACTTATTTATTTCAAAATTAGAGGTTTGTACTTTTTAACTGTCTTCACCCATCTTGCCTACCTCTTGCCCCTTTGTCCCCAAGGAACTATCAATCTGTTCTCTGTATCTATGAGGTTTTTTTTTTTAAGATTCCACATATAAATGAGATCATACCATGATACCACGATATGGTATTTGTCTTTCTCTGTCTGACTTTTTCACTTAGCATAATGCCCTCAAGATCTATCCATATTATTGTTGTTACAGATAGTAAGGTTTTCTTTTTTTTAATGACCAAATGGTATTCCATTGTATATTATTATATACCATGTTTTCTTTATCCATTTATTCATTGATAGATGCTTAAGTTGTTTCCATGTCTTGATTATTGTAAATGATGCTGCATTGTATATGGATTCTTCAGCATAACGATTTCGTTTCTTTTGGTAAATACCCAGAGGCAGAATTCCTGGATCATATGGTAGCTCTGTTTTTAATTTTTTGAGCAACCTCCATTGCTGTTTTCCATAGTTTCTGCACCAATTTACATGTCGATCAACTGTCCACAAGGGTTGCCTTTTCTTCATGTTCTACACAACACTTATTATTTCTTGTCTTTGACGATAGCCATTATAACAGACGTGGGATGATATCTCATTGTGATTTTGATCTGCATTTCCTTGATGATCAGTGATGCTGAGCATCTTTTCATGTGCCTATCGGCTATCTGTGTGCCTGCTTTGGAAACATCTCTATGCAGGTTTCTTGCCCATTTTATAATCTGACTCTTTTTCTGTTGAGTTGTTAGTTCTTTAAATATTTTAGGTATTAACCCCTTATTAGATATATGATTTGAAAATATTTCCCTCTGTTTGGTAGGTTGCTTTTTTATTTTGATGGTTGTTTCCTTTTCTGTACAGAAGCTTTTTAGTTTGATATAGTTCCATTTGTTTATCTTTCTTTTGTTGCCTTAGCTTTTGGTGTCAAATCCAAAAAGTCATTGCCAAGACTGATGTCAAGGGACTTACCCCCTGTGTTTTCTTCTAGAATTTTTATCATTTCAGGTCTTACATTCAAGTCTTTAATTCATTTTGAGTTTATTTTTGTGTGTAGTGTAAGATGGGGCCCATTTTCATTATTTTGCCTCTAGCTATTCAGTTTATCTAACACCATTTATGGAAGAGAATATCCTTTCCCCATTGTGTATTCTTGGTTCCTTTGTTGTTACTTAATTGACCATATATGCATTGGCTATTTTTTCTGGCCTCTCTACTGTGTTCCATTGATCTATGTATTTGTTTTTATGTTAATGACATACTATTTCATTACTATAGTTTTGTAATATAGTTTGGAATCATAAAGTGTGATGCCTTCCATTTTGTTCTTCTCAAGGTTGCTTTATCTATTTTGAGTATTTTGTGATTCCATACAAATTAAAAAAAATTGATTCTGTTTCTGTGATAAATGCCATTGTAATTTTGATAGAGATTTCATAGAATCTGTAGATTGCATTGGGTAGTATGATCATTTTAACAACATTAATTCTTGCAATCCATGAGCTTGGGATTTTTTCCATTTATTTTTGTCTTCAGTTTCTTTCATTAATTTCTTATGGTTTCCAGTTCTTCCACTTCTTTGGTTAAATGTGTAGCTAAATATTTTACTTTTTAATGGATAATGCAGTTGTAGTTGGGATTTTCTCCTTAATTTCTCTTTCTAAGAGTTTATTACCACAACAGATTTTGGTATATCAATTTTATATTCTGCAAATTTACTGAATTCGTTTATTGGATCTAACAGTTTTTGGATGGTGTCTTTATGGTTTCCTATAGATTATATTATGTCATCTGCAAATAGAGACAGTTTTACTCTTCCCTTTCCAGTTTGGATGCCTTTTATTTTTTATTTTTTTCTGATTGCTCTGGCTAGGATTTCCAGTGCTATGTAGAATAAAAATGATGAAAGTGGGCATCCTTGTGTTTTTCCTGATCTTAGAGGAAAAGTTTTCAGTTTTTTGCCATTGCTTATGGTGTTAGCTTTGAACTAGTCATACAGGGCTTTTTATTATGTTGAGATATGTTCCTTCTATACCCACTTAGCTGAGAATTTTTATCATAAATAGATGCTGAAATTTGTTAAATGCTTTCTTTGAGTCTATTTAGATGATCGTATGATTTTTACACTTAATTTTGTTAATTTGGTATATCACGTTAATTGATTTGCAGATGTTGAGCCATCCTTACATCCCTGAAATAAATCCCACTTGATCATGATGTATGTATCATCCTTTTAATGTAGTGTTGAATTTGGTTTGCTGATATTTTTTTGAGGAGTTTTGCATCTGTGTTCTTCAGGGATATTGGCCTGTAGTTTTCTTTTCTTGTAGTTTCCTTGTCTGGGTTCTGTATCAGGGTAATGTGGGTCTCATAAAATAAATTTGGAAATATTCACTCCTCTTCAATTTTTGGAAGAGTTCAAGAATGATTGGTATTAATTCTCTAAATGTTTCATAGCATTCACCAGTGAAATCATCTGGTCCTGGACTTTTGCTTGCCTGGAGGTTTTTGGTTACTGATTCAATCTCCTTATTAGTAATCAGTCTGTTCATATTCCCTGTTTCTTTCTTATTAAGTCTTGGTGGGTTGTATGTTTTTAGAAATTTTCCATTTTTCTGGGTTATCCAATTTTTTGGCATGTAATTATTTATAGTAGTCTCTTATCCTTTATATTTTTGTGGTATCAGTTGTAATGTCTCCTGTTTCATTTCTGATTTTATTTATGAGTGCTCTCTTTTTCTCTTGATGAGTCTGGCTAAAGGTTCATCTGTTTTGTTTATCTTTTCAAAGAACCAGCTCTTAATTTCAGTGATCCGTTTTCTTTTGGGGCTTCCCTGGTGGCTTAGATGGTAGAGAATCTGCCTGCAATGTGGGAGACTCAGGTTCCATCCCTGGGTTGGGAAAGACCCCCTGGAGAAGGGAATGGCAACCCACTCAACATTCTTGCCTGTAGAATTCCATGACAGAGGAGTCTGGCAAGCTACTGTTCATGGGACCGGAAAAAATCAGACACGACTGAGCAACTCACACACACACACATATTGTCTTTTTAGCCTCTATTTCATTTATTTCCTCTCTGATCTTTGTTATTTCCTTCCTTCTACTAACTTTGGGATTATTTTTGTTTTTACTTTTCTAGTTTCTTGAGTTGTAAAGTGAGTTTGTTTACTTAAGCTCTTTGTCTTTTCTTAATGTAGGCATTCATTGCTATGAACTTGACATTTTGAACACTATAATATGGTTACTCTGGAAATCGTCTCTTCCTTCCCTTGGGATTGCCATTATTTTTTGTTGAGGTCTAAAGTTGTCCATTTGTGCAGGGGGCATCTCATTTCCTGTTACTAAAGTGTGAGGATGTACCATACCCCTTCCAGTTCATTCTGCTCCTGAGTCTGACTCCAGTGTAACTCTACATGGTGTGCAGTGTTCTCTTCTTTCAAGCTGTGTTTGTGATTAATAAACTGCTGTCAGTCTCATCTGTCTCTGGTGTTGGTGGCATGTGTTCAGCCATCTTGTACCATTTAGGATGGGCGAATCCCATCTTTACCAATGAAATGCATAAGAGGTGGTCAAAACAATGTGGCTGGATAGAAAATTATTGTGGTAAATTTACATATGTTAAACTTCATGCACCCATTTTGAGGGTATAGTTCAATAAGTTTTGACAAATAGATCAGTATCATCCCATTGAATGAATGAACATATCCCAATTTATTTACCTATTTACCTGTTGATGGACATTTGTTTTTATTTTTTTCTCCAGTTTTCAATTACCGTAAATGAAATTGATACTTCATATCATTTATGTACAAGTCCTTATGAATATATGTTTTCATTTCTCTTAGATAAATACTTAGAGGAGTAATTGCAGAACCACATAGTAGGGGTATACTTAAATTTAGAAGAAAAGGTTAAACTGTTTTCCAATGTTGTTGTGCCATATTGCATTTCCACACATCAATGTTGTACACTTATTTTAAATATATTCTAATAATCTGTTTTTGACTGGTAAGTTTAATATTATTACATAGGCATTTCTTACATTACTAATATATTTGTATATATTTTTACCACTATATTTTGTCTTTTCTATTTATCATGTTTTTTTTTTTAAATTTTTCCTTTCTCTACTTTTATTTGAATTATTGAGTTTCTTTTTTCCAGGTATTCCACAATCTATTGATTTTCAGGTTAAACATCAAATTTATACTATTTTAATGTTACTCTTAAATTGTCATTATGAATCATTAGTAAAGAATAAATGTTAATCAACATTTCTACTCTTGTCCCTAAATAAAGTGAACTTTAAACTACTTTAACCTTGATTAACACTATGTCTTATTAAATGTTAGTGCTGTCTCATATTTTGGTTTCACCATGTGAAACTAAATATACTCAGATTTAGTCATTATTATTTTTCTTATTTTATATGCAGGCATCTTCTTTTTATTACACTTCACTTTTTTTTTTTAATTGAAGGCATATGGCAACCCTGCATAGAGCATGGCTATCTGTGCCATTTTTCAGATAGACAGCATTTGCTCATTTATCTCTGTGTCACATTTGGTAATTCTCACAATATTTTAAACTTTTCATTATTACTATATCTGTTATGGGAATACATGATCAATGATCTTTAATGTTATTATTGTAATTATTTCTGGACTCTGCAAATCCTGCCATGTAAGATGGTGAACTTAATAAACTGTATGCGTTCTGACCAATTGGCCATTTCCCCATTTCTCTCTTCCTCTCCTGGGGCCTTTCTATTCCCTGCATGCATGCTAAGTCACTTTGGTTGTGTCTGACTCTTTGCGACCCTATGGAATCTAACGCGCCAGGCTCCTCTGTCCATGGAATTCTCCAGGCAAGAATAATGGAGTTTGTTGCCTTGCCCTGCTCCAGGGGATCCCCAACCCAGGGACTGAACTTACATCTTTTGTGGCTCCTACACTGCAGGTGTATTCTTTACCACTGAGCCACCGGGGAAGCCCTCTATTACCTGAGACACAACCATACTTAACTTAGATCAGTGAATAACCCTACAGTGGTCTCTAAGTGTTCAAGTGAAGGGAAGATCACACATCTCTCTAAATTAAAAGCTCAAAATGATTAAGCTTAGTGAGGAAGGCATGTGAAAGCCAAGACAGGCTGAAAACTAGGCATCTTGTGCCAAATGGTTTGCTAAGCTGTGATTGTAATGAAAAAATTCTTGAAGGAAATTAAAAGTGCTACTGCAGTGAATACACACATTAAAAAAAAAAAAAAGCAAAGCAGCCTTATTGCAGATATGGAGAAAATTTTAATGATCTGGATAGAATACCAATCTAGAACATTTGCTTAAACCAAAGCCTAATCCAGAGCAAAGCTCACTCTCTTCAGTTCCATGAAGACTGAGGTATGTGAGGAAGATACAGAATAAAAGCTTGAAGCTAGCAGAGGTTGGTTCATGAGGTTTAAGGAATGGAGCTATCTCCATAACAGCAGCAAGTACTGATGTAGATGCTGCAGCAAGTTTTCCAGAAGATCTTGTTGAGATAATAATGAATGTAGCTACACTATACAGCAGGTTTTCAATTTAGACAAAACAGCCTTATATTGGAAGAAGATGTCATCTAGGACTTTCATAGGTGGAGAGGAGAAGTCAATGCCTGATTTCAAAGCTTCAACGGGCAAGCTGACTCTCTTGGTGACTTTAAGTTGAAGCCAGTGTTCATTTACCATTCTGAAAATCCTAGTGCCCTTAAGAAAAATGCAAAACATTCTGTTTGTGCTCTGTAAATGGAACAGTAAAGCTTGGATTACAACATTACTGAATAGTTTAAGCCCACTGTTGAGATCTGCTGCTCAGAAAAAAAAAAAAATATATATATATATTTCAATGTATTATTGCTATTGACAATGAACCTTGTTACCCAAGAGCTCTGGCAAAGAGGTACAATGAGATTAATGTTGCTTTCAAGCTTCAACATTCATTCTGAAGCCTATGAATCAAGAAGTAATTTCAACTTTCAAGTCTTATTATCTAAGAAATACATTTTGTAAGGCTATAGCTGCTGTAGATGGTGATTTCTTGGATGGATCTGGGCAAAGTCAATTGAAAATCTTATGGAAAGGATTCACCATTCTAGATGCCATTAAGAACATTTGTGATTCATGGTAAGAGGTCAAAATATCAGTGTTCATAGGAATTTTGATGAAGTTGATTCAAACGCTCATGGATGATATTGGAGGGTTAGACTTCACTGGAGGAAATAACTGCTGATGTGTTGGAAGTAGTAGGAGAAGTAGAATTAGAAGTGGAGCTTGAAAATGTGACTGAATTGCTGCAGTCTCATGATAAAACTAATGGATGAGGAGTTGCTTATGGATGAGCAAGTAAAGTGGTTTCTTGAGATAGAATAACTCCTGGTGAAGATGCTGTGAAGATTGTTGAAATGACAAGAAAAGATTTAGAGTATGACATAAACTTAGTTGATAAAGCAGTGGCAGAGTTTGAGAGGACTGACTCCAATTTTGAAAGCAGTTCTACTGTAGGTAAAGTCCTGTCAAACCAAATTGCTTGCTACAGAGAAATCATTTGTGAAAAGAGGGGTCAATCCATGTGACAAACCTCATTTTTAAAAAAATCAATTGTCATCCCCCCCTCACCTTTGGCAGTCACTACCCTGATCAGTCAGCAGTCATCAACGTCTAGAAAAGATCCTCCACCAGTAAAAAAATTATGGCTCATTGAAGCCTCAGATGATGGTTAGCATTGTTTAGCAGTAAAGTGTTTCTTAATTAAGGTGTGTACATTGTTTTTTAAGACATAATGCTATTGCACACTTAATAGACTACATTATACTGTAAGCATAAATTTTATATGCACAGAGAAACGAAAGCATTCATGTGACTTGCTTTGTTGAGATATTTGCCTGTTGTTGGTCTGAAGCCAAACTTGCAATATCTCTGAGGTATGCTTGTTGTCAAGTTTTGTCAATTTTTTTGGTCAATTATTATCCATCTTTTTGGCAAGTATTTTTGTTACTCCATTGCTTCTAACCACTCAGTTTTTTTAATTGTTAATTTCTGTTTTTATTAAAACATATGGATTCTTTATATCTACAGTGAAAGTCTATCAATTTGTTTATTTTTATTAAAATTTTATTTTTACTTTATTTTACTTTACAATACTGTATTGGTTTTGCCAGTCTATCAATTTAAAAATATCCATCTTTATTGAAAATATCTTTAGTTTTGTTTTTTTTTTTCTTTTTAAGTAGATGTTTAGTTGAATGACAAGTAAATGGGTCAGGGCAGTACTAGAGACATTAGACGTTGAAGCCCTTATGGTGACAGAAGGGCTTCCCTGTTAGTTCAGCTGGTAAAGAATCTGCCTGTAATGCAGGAGACCCTGGTTCAATTCCTGGGTCAGGAAGATCCACTGGAGAAGGGATAAGCTACCCACTCTAGTATTCTTGGGCTTTCCTGGTGGCTCAGCTGGTAAAGTATCCTCCTGAAATGTGGGAGGCCTGGGTCCAATCCCTGGGTTGGGAAGATCCCCTGGAGAAGAGAACGGCTACCTACTCCAGTATTCTGGCTTGGAGAATTCCATGGACTGTATAGTCCATGGGGTTGCAAAGAGTCAGACACAACTGAGTGAATTTCACTCACGATGACAGAGGGTGAACAGTGCAACATGTATGTGGTCCTCCAGGAGGGCTTGGACAGGGTTGATGCATTATGACTATAGTTTGGAAAAGGCATTCTGCTGCTTCCAAGTTGCTTCCTACAACTTTCCTGCTATTAGTACTTCCTACTGTTGGTTATCTTCTACTTTTTACTGGAAAGTAAGAGGTAAGGTCTTTTGCCAAGTGTGGGGAAGCCTGCCTTGGGCTTCCCAGGTGACGCTAGAGGTAAAGAATCTGTCCGCCAATTCAGGAGATGCAAGAGACATGGGTTTCTACTGTTTCCCCATCTATTTCCCATGAAGTGATGGGACTGGATGCCATGATCTTCGTTTTCTGAATGTTGAGCTTTAGGCCAACTTTTTCACTCTCTTCTTTCACTTTCATCAAGAGGCTTTTTAGTTCCTCTTCACTTTCTGAAATAAGGGTGGTGTCATCTGCATATCTGAGGTTATTGATATTTCTCCCGGCAATCTTGATTCCAGCTTGCGTTTCTTCCAGTCCAGCGTTTCTCATGGTGTACTCTGCATATAAGTTAAATAAGCAGGGTGACAATATACAGCCTTGATGTACTCCTTTTCCTATTTGGAACCAGTCTGTTGTTCCATGTCCAGTTCTAACTGTTGCTTCCTGATCTGCATACAGATTTCTCAAGAGGCAGGTTAAGTGGTCTGGTATTCCCATCTCTTTCAGAATTTTCCACAGTTTATTGTGATCCACACAGTCAAAGGCTTTGGCATAGTCAATAAAGCAAAAATAGATGTTTTTCTGGAACTCTCTTGCTTTTTCCATGATCCAGTGGGTGTTGGCAATTTGATCTCTGGTTCCTCTGCCTGTTCTGAAACCTACTTGAACATCAGGGAGTTCACAGTTCACGTATTCCTGAAATCTGGCTTGGAGAATTTTGAGCAGATGTATAGAACAGTCTTTTGGACTCTATGGGAGAGGGAGAGGGTGGGATGATTAGGGAGAATGGCATTGAAACATATATAATACCATATAAGTTGACTTTAATATGCAATTAACTGAGCCTCATAATCTTCTCTACAGGAAGGATATATCTTTGTGTTCTTTTTCATATTCAAGTTTACTGTGGAAAAAACATCAGACAACAATATAATTCATTTGGCATAAGATTTCTTAACATTGTGTACTTTTTCTCGTACTTTTCACTTCACCATCCTGGGGGGTGGCCTTTCATAACTAGAAGCAAGTGAGTCCCCAAAATGGTGTGAATTATTAGTTTCAATATTCAAGTAAAATTTAATTTTATATGAGAAATTTAGATCACAAAGATAAAAAGAATTTTGCCATAACTATGAGCAAAATGTCTCTAATGTTAATAGCCTCTAGACATCACCTCTCATTTTTTTTCAGATCAGAATTAATGAAGAAATTCTACATATGGATTAGAGAGCATGTATAAAATCATTTTAGAAACTTTAGATGAAAGATTTTTGATTGGAAAGATTCCAAGTGTCAATTAGTAGTTGTGAAGCTTTAGCTACTATGGTTCTGAATCATTTGGACTTAAATAAAGTTTGGCTTTCACATTAGGTGATCTTCAGTCCAGAGTGATTAGAAGAAAAATAACTGATAATTAAGAAACTCTTTTCATATAATGAAAATCCTGTCATGAATAGAAGTAATTTTAATTTTTCTCACAGAAAATATCAAGAGAGTATTGTAATGTTTGGCATAATTTTCCAAATGTAACCTTAGCCAGCACAGATAAAATTATATCATAAGAAGTTTTAACATTTGATGAACTTGTATTAATTAATTCTTCAGTTTATACCATATTAAAGCATGTGAACAGATAGATGATGAAAATTAAATTTAATATTAATTATGATTTTAGTTCCTTTTTCCCTTCCTTCATCCCCCCCCCCTTTTTTTACTTGTATTTGTTAATTGCTACAGGAAGTTTTGGAGATTGGCTAAGTACTACACAAGGAACAAGTTAGTCATTTCACTGCACTTTGTATATTTCACTGTGTTCATTTTGCTAAGCTATTCAAGAAAGACATTGAACAAGAGGAGCAAGGTTTCTGAGGACCATAAATCTGAGACATTTTCTCCCCCATTTGAGAAGAAATTAGAAGAAATCTAATCTCATTTATGGTGTACTTGATAGTAATCAACTTACAGTTTCCATAGGGAGCTCAAGTTCTCATGTAATTACAAGGTGCAAATCAGCATGTGGTTATTTATGTTATGCAGACTAAGCACATAAAAATATGTTGGATCATATTGAACTGAAAGTTTGAAATCCAGGAATATTTGTTTGGCCTGAGCCATCTGTTTAAGGGAGATCTCCTAATGTTCTTAATATACTCTTGTAGGCCTCTATGTCACAAATAACTAATATTTCTATGTACAATGGGATATTCATCATCTACAGTAGAAATGTATTTTCTTATGGCTATTAATCCTGATTAAAACTAATTTTTTTTTAGGGTGCAATGGTTAATTAGACCTGGATTTATAATTTAATTAGTGTAGTGTCTTAGATTTCCTGAAAATAAAAGGTTGAAAGATAAAAGAAAGGCCTGTACTTTATTGCTCCATCTAATTCTTCCCTCATAGTTCAGTCAGTAAAGGATCTGCCTGCAATGCAGGAGACCTGGGTTTGATTCCTGGGTCAGGAAGATTCCCTGGAGAAGGAAATGGCAATCCAAAATTCCAAGGACAGAGGAGCCTGGCGGGCTACAGTCCATGGGCTCGCAAGAGTCGGACATGACTTCGCGACTAAACCAGCACCACCAATGCTAAAAGATATTAATAATTAGAAAACAATAACAAATAATTCAGTAATCTGACACTCAGGAAATTTGATGCTATGTAACACAGATTGAATTTTGAGAGATGAAGTGGATTCCTAAGTTACAAATATCTGAGTGGTGAGGAATTAATGATAGCTTTGTATATTTACAAAGCACAGTCAGTTTGCTTTAGGTACTTATTGATAACCCAGATTCAGAGATAGAATTTCCTTTATATCATCTAAAAGTTTGATATGTATGGGTGTAAACTAGGATGGTTTGAGTGATGAGAGTGGCAAAAGAAAAACCTATTCGTGAATATTGGCATCATTTTCTATGAATGAGTTCAGATGGTTGTGACTCTGGCTAATTCATGTGGGCTCAGGCAAAGGGACACTTTTTGAAAATTAGCCACCAAAAGAGAATTTTAGATAAGCTACCCTCTGTAATACTAAGTAGACAAGCTTGGTTTCTGTGTTTTTTGTTTAGTTTCATTTGTTCAGAATGCTAGGCTAAGTTCTTTGACTTTATTGTACATGTAAAAGGGGAAGTGTTATGAGCAGAGTGCCTTACTTATGTAATAATGAGAATGATGTATTTCTCTACATATTATTTCACTGAGGTACAGAAATATGACTTTGTAAGAACAAAAATATGTTGAATCAACATTGAGATGTTGATATCAAAATTGTTTCAGTGATATTAGTTTGAAATTTAAACTGAGCTAAGCTTTTCGCCTTTTATTAAATTCATGTGTCCTGGAGATAGTTGAAAAGTTAATACTTAGGCATGAAAGAGGGGAAAAAATGGGAGTAACAACCAATACATCTTCTTCATCAATCAGTACATCTTCTTCATTAACCACTTAATCCTGGTCAAGTAGAGATGCAAATAGTTTTAATAATAATTTTAATGAACATTTATAACACATATGAACATAAATTATAGTCTAAATTTTCCTCCTACCACTTATAAATTTTAATATATGGAGCAACTATAAACTTTTCTGGGCTTTAGTTACCCTCCCTTGTAAATTTTGCATAGTAATATGTTGAGTGTCTAAAGACAAGAAGTTTTTAGGGTCTCTTTTAGTTCTATGATCTTTACTTTGATAAATGGTAAGGCAGTAAGAGATGTCATTAAAAATTTCATTTCTCAGAAAAAAAATGTTAATATGCCAAAATTTGAAAGCCTTTGATTCAAATCTATTGAGCAGTATCATTCTGAAATATCTATGTTTAATGAATAGTTGACTGAAAGTCATGAATTATGGCTTCATTACATCTAAATCAGTTAGCATTTTGAAGTGGTGATACAAATACAAGAAAAATACCAAATATGAATGTTAGTCACTCAGCCGTGTCCGACTCTTTGTGACCTCATGTAGCCCGCCAGGCTCCTCATTCATGGGATTTTCCAGGCAAAAATACTGGAGTGAGTTGCCAGTCCCTGCACCAGGGGATCTTCCTGACCCAGGGAACAAATCTGGGTCTCCTGCTTTGCTGGGAGATTCTTTAACATCTGAGCCACCAACATAATCTAAGTTTAACTAAAATTTTATTTTCTTCACCAGTTGTTTGGGATCTACTAAGCTACTAATTTAACAACCAAGTATTGAATATTTCATAATTAGACATTATGTTAAAAAAATAACTAAGGAAAATGAAGTACCTACATGCAAAATATTTGTCAGTCAGTCAGTCAGTTCAGTCACTCAGTCGTGTCCGACTCTTTGTGAATCCATGAATTGCAGCAAGCCAGGCCTCCCTGTCCATCACCAACTCCTGGAATTTACTCAAACTCATGTCCATCGAGTCAGTGATGCCATCCAGCCATCTCAACCTCTGTCATCCCCTTCTCCTCCTGCCCCCAATCCCTCCCAGGATCAGAGTCTTTTCCAGTGAGTCAACTCTTCACATGAGGTGGCCAAAGTATTGGAGTTTCAGCTTTAGCATCAGTCCTTCCAAAGAACACCCAGGACTAATCTCCTTTATAATGGAATTCTTGGATCTCCTTGCAGTCCAAGGGACTCTCAAGAGCCTTCTCCAACACCACAGTTCATGGGGAGGGAAGAGGGAGGGGGGTTCATGTTTGGGAACGCATGTAAGAATTAAAGATTTTAAAATTAAAAAAAAAATAAATAAATATTCACTAAAAAAAAAATTAAAAAAAAAAAAAAAGCATCAATTCTTCAGTGCTCAGCTTTCTTCACAGCCCAAATATCACATCCATACATGACTACTGGAAAAACAATAGCCTTGACTAGATGGACTTTTGTTGGCAAAGTAATGTCTCTGCTTTTTAATAAGCTGTTTAAGTTGGTCATAGCTTTCCTTCCAAGGAGTAAGCATCTTTTAATTTCATGGCTGCAATCACCATCTGCAGTGATTTTGGAGCCCCCCAAAATAAAGTCTGACACTGTTTCCACTGTTTCCCCATCTATTTCCTATGAAGTGATGGGACCAGATGCCATGATCTTAGTTTTCTGAATGTTGAGTTTTAAGCCAGCATTTTCACTCTCCTCTTACACTTTCATCAAGAAGGTCTTTAGTTCCTCTTCACTTTCTGCTATAAGAGTGGTGTCATCTGCATATTTGAGGTTATTGATATTTCTCCCGGCACTTCTGATTCCAGCTTGTGCTTCTTCCAGCCCAGCATTTCTCATGATGTATTCTGCATATAAGTTAAATAAGCAGGGTGACAATATGCAGCCTTGACGTACTCCTTTTCCTATTTGGAACCAGTCTGTTGTTCCATGTCCAGTTCTAACTGGTGCTTCCTGGCCTGCATATAGGTTTCTCAAGAGGCAGGTCAGGTGGTCTGGTATTCCCGTCTCTCTCAGAATTTTCCACAGTTTATTGTGATCCACACAGTCAAAGGCTTTGGCAAGGTCAATAAAGCAGAAATAGATGTTTTTCTGGAACTCTCTTACTTTTTCCATGATCCAGCGGATGTTGGCAATTTGATCTCTGGTTCCTCTGCTTTTCCTAAAACCAGCTTGAACATCTGGAATTTCACAGCTCAAGTATTGCTGAAGTCTGGCTTGGAGAATTTTGAACATTACTTTACTAGTGTGTGAGATGAGTGCAATTGTGCAGTAGTTTGAACATTCTTTGACTTTGCTTTTCTTTGGGATTGCAATGAAAACTGACATTTTCCAGTCTTGAGTTTTCCAAATTTGCTGGCATATCAAGTGCAGCACTTTCACAACATCATTTTCAGCATTTGAAATAGCTCTACTGGAATTTCATCACCTCCACTAGCTTTGTTCGTAGTGATGATTTCTAAGGCCCACTTGACCTCACATTCCAGGATGTCTGGCTCTAGGTGAGTGATCACACCATCGTAATTATCTGGGTTGTAAAGATCTTTTTTGTTCAGTTAATTCTGTGTATTCTTGCCACCTCTTTTTAATATCTTCTGCTTCGGTTAGGTCCATACTATTTCTGTCCTTTATCGAGCCTATCTTTGCATGAAATGTTCCCTTGGTATCTCTAATTTTCTTGAAGAGATCTCTAGTCTTTCCCATTCTGTTGTTTTCCTCAGTTCTTTGCATTGATCTGTGAGGAAGGCTCTCTTATCTCTCCTTGCTATTCTTTGGGACTCTGCATTCAGATGCTTATATCTTTCCTTTTTACCTTTACTTTTGGCTTCTCTTTTCACAGCTATTTGTAAGGCCTCCTCAGACAGCCATTTTGCCTTTTTGCATTTCTTTTTTTGGGGATGGTCTTGATCCCTGTCTCCTGTACAGAGTCACAAACCTCTGTCCATAGTTCATCAGGCACTCTGTCTATCAGATTTAGTCCCTTAAATCTATTTCTCACTTCCACTGTATAATCATAAAGGATTTGATTTAGGTCATACCTGAATGGTCTAGTGGTTTTCCCTACAGTCTTCAATTTCAGTCTGAATTTGGCAATAAGGAGTTCATGATCTGAGCCACAGTCAGCTCCCAGTCTTGTTTTTTGCTGACTATATAGAACTTCTCCATGTTTGGCTGCAAAGCATATCATCAATCTGATTTTGGTGTTGACCATCTGGTGATGTCCATGTGTAGAGTCTTCTCTTGTGTTGTTGGAAGATGGTGTTTGCCATGACCAGTGTGTTCTCTTGACAAAACTCTATTAGCCTTTGCCTTGTTTCATTCCATATTCCAAGGCCAAATTTGCCTCTTACTCCAGGTACTTCTTGACTTCCTACTTTTGCATTCCTATAGTGAAAAGGTCATCTTTTTTGGGTGTTAGTTCTAAAAGGTCTTGTAGGTCTTCATAGAACCATTCAACTTCAGCTTCTTCAGCATTACTGGTTGGCACATAGGCTTGGATTACTGTGATATTGAATGGTTTGCCTTGGAAACAAACAGAGATCATTCTGTCGTTTTTGAGATTGCATCCAAGTACTGCATTTCAGACTCTTTTGTTGACCATGATGGCTACTCCATTTCTTCTGAGGGATTCCTGCCCACAGTAGTAGATATAATGGTCATCTGAGTTAAATTCACCCATTCCAGTCCATTTTAGTTCACTGATTCCTAGAATGTTGATATTCACTCTTGCCATCTACTGTTTGACCACTTCCAGTTTGCCTTGATTAATGGACCTAACATTCCAGGTTCCTATGCAATATTGCTCTTTACAGCAGCAGACCTTGCTTCTATCACCAGTCACATCCACAACTGGATATTGTTTTTGCTTTGGCCCCATCCCTTCATTCTTCCTGGAGTTATTTCTCCACTGATCTCAGTAGCATATTGGGCACTTACCGGGGGAGTTCCTCTTTCAGTATCCTATCATTTTGCCTTTTCATACTGTTTATGGGTGGGTGTAGAAAGGCTGAGTGGAGCTACTCCATGTTCAAGATCAGGAGGGGCAGCCCTGGGAGATACCCCTCCTCCAAGGTAAGGAGCAGCAGCTGCGTTTTGCTGGAGCAGCTGTGAAGAGATACTCCACGACCAAGGTAAAAGAAACCCAAGTAAGACGGTTGGTGTTGCGAAAGGGCATAAGAGTGCAGACACACTGAAATCATAATCACAGAAAACTAGCCAATCTGATCACTTGGACCGCAGCCTTGTCTGACTCAATGAAACTAAGCTATGCTGTGTGAGGCCACCCAAGATGGACGGGTCATGGTGGAGAGGTCTGACACGGTGTGGCCCACTGGAGAAGGGAATGGCAAACCACTTCAGTATTCTTGCCTTGAGAACCCCATGAACAGTATGAAGAAATATTTGTATTGTATACATAATAAACTTTTTCAGTCGCTGAGTTGTGTCTGACTCTGCAACTCCATGGACTGCAGCACACCAGGCTTCCTTGTCCTTTACCATCTCCCAGAGTTTGCTCATACTCATCTCCATGGATCAGTGATGCCATCCAACCATCACATTCTCTGTTTCCCACTTCCCCTCCTGCCCTCAATCTTTCCCAGCATCAAGGTCTTTTCCAGTGAGTCGGCTTTTCACATCAGATGGCCAGACTATGGGAACTTCAGCTTCAGTCTTTCCAATGAATATTCAGGGTTGATTTCCTTTAGGACTGACAGATTTGATCTCCTTGCTATCCAAGAGACTCTCAAGAGTCTTCTCTAGCACCACCGTTCAAAAGTATAAATTCTTTGACACTCAACCTTCTTTATGGTCCAACTCTCACATCTGTACATGACTACTGGAAAAACCATAGCTTTGACTATGTGGACCTTGGTTGGCAAATTGGTATCTCTGCTTTTTAACACACTATCTAGTTTTGTTATAGCTTTTCTTCCAAGGAGTAAGCGTCTTTCAATTCCACGGCTGCTGTCTCTGTCTGCAGTGATTTTGGAGCTCAGAAAATGAAGTCTGTCACTGTTTCAACTTTTTCTCCATTTATTTGCCATGATATGATGGGACCGGATGCCATGATCTTAGTTTTTTGAATGTTGAGTTTTAAACCAACTTTTTCACTCTCCTCTTTCCCCTTCATCAAGAGGCTTTTTAGTTTCTCTTCACTTTCTGCCATTATAGTAGTATCATCTGTATATTTGCGGTTGTTGATATTCTCCTGTCGGTCTTGATTCTATCTTGGGATTCATCCAGCCCAGCATTTTGCATGATGTACACTGCATAGAAGTTAAATAATCAGGGTGGCAATATACAGCCTTGATGTACTCCTTTCCCAATTTTGAACCAGTTTATTTTCCCATGTCCGGTTCTTACTGTTGCTTCTTGGCCTGCATACAGGTTTCTTGGGTGGCAGGTAAGGTGGTCTAGTATTCCCATCTCTGAAAGAATTTTCTACAGTTTGTTGTGATCCATACAGTCAAAGTCTTTAGTGGTCAATGAAGCAGAAGTAGATGCTTTTTTTTTTTTTTGAAATTCTCTTGCTTTTTCTGTGATCTAGAGTATGTTGGCAAGTTGATCTTTGGTTACATCTGGAAGTTCTCAGTTCATGTACTTGTTAAAGCCTAGTTTGGAGAATTTTGAACATTACTTTGCTAGCATGTGAGAAGAAGTGCAATTGTGCAGTAGTTTGAACATTTTTGTTATTGCCTTTCTTTGGGATTGGAATGAAAAATAAATAAAAGATACAAATAATCAATAAGATATAATCCATGCTCCCCAGTCTAATGGGTAAAGTTTCTTTTAAACAGACAATTATAAAAGCATGACATCTTGTTGATAACCTTAGTTTATATATTTATTTTTAATGTATTTTTATCTTACCTATAATTTAAAAAAAATTTACTTATTTGACTGTGTCAGGTCTAAGTTACAGCACACAGCATCTTTCTTTGCATTGTCTGGTAGTTGTGGTGGGAGGGCTTAGTTGCCCCATGGCATTTGGGATCTTATTTCCCTGACCAGCGATTGAACCTGTGTCCCCTGTGTTGCAAGGCAAATTCTTAACCAATGGACCACCAGGGAAGTCCCTATATATTTTTATATTTTTTAATCCAATTTAGTCTAGGACTACTCCCTGACATTAAGACCCAGTTTGATTTTCTATAGGGTCAAAGTTCAAATTTATTAATTAGTAGAATTTAGTTAGCATACTACACAGGTATGATTAAAGCAAGTATGCTGATTTTTTCTTTTTTGTATGCGTATGTGTGTGTGTGTGTGTGTGTGTGTGTGTGGATGGCCTACAGTCTTATTAGTTCTCTAACCAGGGATTGAAGGGGTGCCCCCTGCAGTGGAAGCATGGAGTCTTAACCACTGGACTGCCAGGGAAGTCTTGTATTTCATTTTTGATACACTTGATTTTTCTCTTTTTAAAAGTCTTTTGCTATTTTTACTATAATGTACTTTATTTGATTGATAGGAATACATAATCTGAAGGAGACAAGAAAAGAGCTACCAGTTATATGTCCAGATCTGCTGAAATTCTATTTTAAAAGGCAGCCAAATAAATGCTTTATTTAAACAAAAACAAAACCAGACCTTGTTTTTGTAGCTAAGATAGTTGTGAGGGGGATCAGCATTTGTTTAAATGTTACTGATTCAGCAATTTTCGTTTTGGAGTAAAATGACATTATAGTGTTATAGTTTTATGAAACCATAGCAGAATACATATTTGACATTTTATCTAGGTTGCAAAAGTGAAGTAATGATTCATTTGAAAGATTTCGATCGTTTCTTGCTTGACATAATTCTGACTCTCAGATGTATCAGTTGCATATAATAGAGCCAAGCCAGCCATTTGGAAATGTGAATAATATGATCCAAGTCAATGAATTCAGTTTGAGGCTTATTTTTTACCTATAGAGATTACAGTGGAGGCAGAATCTTTAATTAAACAAGATTTTCTCTGCCTGGGCTCCATTTTGCAACTAATTTGCTACTAATCTCTGTGCTTCAGAGCGGGGTTCAGGCTCTATATTTTAAAATGCCTCTATAGACTATATTGGCTTTTAAGACTTAGGGTTTCCCCCCTCTACTCCAAAAGCTATTAAAAAAGTATTGAAGTACAAAGTTATGTTAATTTCTGCTGTGCAGCAAAGTGATTCAGTTATGCACATGTACATATTCTTTTTTCAGATTCTTTTCCATTATGGTTTATCACAAGATATTGAATATAGTTCTATTCTATTATTCATTCTATATATACTAGTTTGCACCTGCTACTCCCAAACTCCCAGTTTTTCCAGCCCCCCTCCCTCTTTGCAACCACAACTCGGTTTTCTATATGTGAGTCTGTTTCCATTCAAGACATAAAGAACTTATTATTTTTATAAATGAAGTATTAGTGTTAAAATGGGCATAAAGAACATAGCATTCACCAAGGAAAATCAGTTTGAAGTGTTAAAGTTTTCCGAAAATGCAAAGAAAACCATAAGACCTACCTACTGTCACATGGTGAATTTTCTCAAATAACATTTCTCTTGCTGGTTATGTTGGCTAGGCCTTCATTACCTCTTTTCAAATTAAGTAATCCTAAGAGGACAGCTTTCCTTAGTATGAATCATCTTTAGAAATATTTGCTTTCTACACACTAATCAATTTCACTTGTTTTTTAGAGATAGACATTTAATAAACCAAGGAAAACAATTTCTTCAAACATACTATAATCAAGATTCACATCAGTAGTTTTACTAGATTAATTTTTGTGGCTAATGATAAATATAATTTCCTTAAATGTAAAATATTATGAGAATAATTAAAGGATCAAAGTTTCTTTGAACTAAGTATTTCAACCTCAGTATTAACAAAGTCTCTAGATATTTCATCTTAACCAAATGTTTTAAATACAAAATGAGACCATCGCCCTGTGATATTGGGTATGATGAAATCTTGATCTAATTATTTTCAGAGTCATTATTCTGTTTTTTTAAAATGTTTTTGGCAGCACCCAAGCTAGAAGTATAGAGCTTCTCCATCTTTGGATGCAAAGGATATAATCAAGCTGATTTCAGTGTTGACCATCTGGTGATGTCCATGTGTAGAGTCTTCTCCTGTCTTGTTGGAAGAGGGTGTTTACTATGACCAGTGCATTCTCCTTGCAGAACTCTGTGAGCCTTTGCCCTGCTTCATTCTGCATTCCAAGGCCAAATTTGCCTGTTGCTCCAGGTGTTTCTTGACTTCCTACTTTTGCATTCCAGTCCCCTATAATGAAAAAGACATCTTTTTTGGGTGTTAGTTCTAAAAGTTCTTGTAGGTTTTCATAGAACCGTTCAACTTCAGCTTCTTCAGCATTACTGGTCAGGGCATAAACTTGGATTACCAAGTCTTGGATCTGCAAGGAGATCCAACAAGTCCATCCTAAAGGAGATCAGTCCTGGGTGTTCTTTGGAGGGACTGATGTTGAAGCTGAGCCACCTGATGTGGAGAGCTGACTCATTTGAAAAGACCTTGATACTGGGAAAGATTGAGGGCAGGAGAAGGGAACAACAGAGGATGAGATGGTTAGGTGGCATCACCGACACAATGGACATGGGTTTGGGTGGACTCCATGAGTTGGTGATGGACAGGGAGGCTTGGCCTACTGTAGTTCATGGGGTTGCAAAGAGTCAGCCACGACTGAGTGACTGAACTGAACTGAACTGAAGCTAGAAGTAAGAGAAATTTTAATGATGAAAATGTATGCATATGCAAAAGCTTGTAGATCACAGAATCCTTCAGCTTTCCGGTGATCAGTGTACTAGAACAATTAGTAAGTGAGTTAAACTGCTAAACTAAGATAAAAATGAAATGACTGGCTCATTAAAGCTGCAATCTGAAGAAATCACAATGCTTCAATAAACCTCTCAATACAGCCCAAGTGAAATGAGATGGATCACTAAAGCTGCTCAGAGAAACACTGTTTCAATGGTTCCACTGCCAGTATCTGCTCTAGTTATGTCTGAGAACCTCACCTTTGCTATTACCTACTTCTTAGGGGATCATTTCCTTAGATAACAAGACATATAACCTCTTAAGACTTTGATATTCACGCGTTTCATTTGATTAACAATGGTCTCTCTTGACTTCATCTTTGAATTAAGCTGACATGAAGAAATATATACACACATATAATGTTTCCTTAGTATTTATTATAATAGCAATCTTAGGAGAAGAATATAGCATAACTGGTAACATTTTTTCTGGTATGGACTGAATACCCACAATTCACATGTTGAAGTCTTGTTGTTCAGTTATTAAGTTGTTTCTGACTCTTGCTCCACAGATTGCAGCACCCCAGGCTTCCCCATCCTTTACCGTCTTCTGGACTTTGTTAAAATTCATGTCCTGTGAGTTGGTGATGTCATCCAACCATCTCATCCTCTTTCACTGATTTCTCCTCCTGCCCTCAATCTTTCCCAGCATCAGGGTCTTTTCCAATGAGTCGGCTCTTTGCACCACATGGCCAAAGTATTGGAGGTTCAGCTTCAGCATCAGGAGTTCCAATGAATATTCAGGTTTGATTTCTTTTAGTATTGACTGGCTTGATCTCCTGGCAGTCCAAGGGACACTCAAGAGTCTTCTCTAGCATCACAGTTTGAAAGCATCAATTCTTTGGTGCTCAACCTTCTTTATGGTCTAACTCTCACATCTGTACATGACTACTTGGAAAACTGTAGCTTTGACTATGTAGACCTTTGTAAGCAAAGGGATGTGTCTGCTTTTTACTACACTGTATAGGTTTGTCATAGTATTTGGAGATAGGGCTTTGGGGAGATAATTAGGTTTAGATGAGATCCTGATGGTGAGACCTTCCTGATGGGATTAGTGTCCACAAGGACACATTAAAAAGGCAGAAAAAAAGGCTTTCACCACCACCTGACTATGCTGGGACTCTCAACTTGAACATCCAGCCTCCAGAACTGTGAGAAAAGAAATTTCTGTTTTTTAAGCTACCAAGTCTGTGGTATTTTGTTATGGCGGTCTGAACTGACTAATTCCATTTCATAACAAGCACAAATTTTATTTATCTTAGAATTGAGACATACAGGTAAGTAGATTTAGTAGTAAAGTACAAACACAGAAAGGAGACACTATAAATAATTTTCAGTAAGTAAAGGTTGTGAACAAACTTGGCATGAAAGGTGCAGTTTGAATTCTCAGTCTCTCAAGTGTGTGACCCTTTGGGATATTATGTCGTAGATCTGTCCCTCATCCAGTGATTTGGTGGTCTCACTTCTCTGGTGGTCTTGTTTTCCATATTCTTCTTTCTGCTCAAAAATGTATTCAGTGTCCATTCTCCCAAGCTGTCATCTCTATCTGATACATTTCATTCTTCTTTGGTGGCAGTCTGCTTTCAGTCAGTTCTCTACTTCCTGTCACCAAGAGAGTCTATGAATCCAGGAGGCCTTTTAAAATGGTAAAAGTAAATCAAGAAATCCTTTTGATCTTATTAGTACCTTACTATTTATACATACTTTACTATTGCAATTCACATGAGAGCCTGTTTGTTAATGTACGTTTCACAATTTTGTTAAGATATATATGCTTGATTAATGTCCCAGGTACCTGCTTATATAACAAGAAAAGTGATTATTTTTCAATTGGATAATATGTATCCTTGCCTCCCCTCCATTATTTGTACATCTGGCCAAATGCTATTTCACCCAATTTCTGGAAAAGTGGTTGTCTTCCTAGCATCATTAAATTTTTTTGCATCCTTAATGTTTTGAAATAAATTTATTGTTTCATGGCAATGTTTTTCATCACAGATGTGACCTTATAATGTTAAGTCTTAGGTGTAATAAATCTGTTTTAACCTATTTTATATTGGATTAGACAGGTGCATCCTAAATTATTTGTATAAAGATAATGCTGATGAATAAGAAATTTCTGGAATAATACCTTTAAGAAGTATATTTTTCATATTTTTCTTTAAAGGATTTATCTGATTATAGAGCATCATTAAGAATAACAAAATTTTCAAAAAGAGCAAATTCATATTTTAAGGCCTTGTTCAACAAACCCACTTTCCCCTCATATTATGCACACAGTTAACTAGGAAAAAGTTCTTTGACTTAGCTATTATATGTAAATTAAACATACAAAAAAGCTAGTGTTATATTAACAAAATATGGAACAATGGTGGCAAAAATTTCAAAGTGAGGAGCACCAAATTCTTCTCCCACATAAAAGCCATAAAAATGGTCAAAAACTTTCAGAATCAACTTTTGCTGTGGAAATTAACCAAAGGTTAACAGCAAGAGAATGCTTTTTCAAGGAAAATGGTGGATTTTAAGTAAGAACAATAAATTTTATGGAATTTTAACTTCCTTTTCCCCATCATTTGTACCTAAGCTCAGTAGTAGCTGTGGAAATAACACTCTACATTTTCAATACTTGAAGAAGCAGAACAACCTTCATTCAGAAGAATTGTAATTAATTAATTCTTATCATTCAGAAGAATTGTTAATTATTTTTTCTGCCCTGTCTGGTGACTTTTGAGAAGACTGGCTCAAAAGATTTGCTTTATTTTTCCTTAATTCAAAATTAGCTTACTGCTAAAATTGCTTCCCAAGGAGCATTTGTTGAAAATGCGTGCGTGCATGATAAGTCCCTTTAGTTGTGTCTGACTCTGCAACCTTATGGATTGTAGCCTGCCAGGCTCCTTTGTCCATGGGTTTCTCCAGGGAGTTGCCATGCCCTCCTCCAGGGGATTTTCCTGGCCCAGAGATTGAACCTGCATCTCTTGTGGCTCCTGCATTGCAGGCAAATTCTTTGCCACTGAGCCTACCAGGGAAGCCCCTTGTTGAAAACTTTTACAGGCTAATGTGTTAGTTACTTTCATCAGAAGCCATTTATTAGAATTGAGGGAAATAATAGACTAATCAAAACTGCTTGGGAGAAATAGCCAAAGAATTAGAAATCATTAATGTTTTTGGAAAGCCCCAATGTTTTCCCGAGAATCTAGACTTCTGTGTAAATGGTAAGGGCTGTCTACATGCTGAGGAAAGACCTCACGAGATACCCTAAGTTCTCATATCCTGCTGACACTGAAGCTTTGTTGAAGCAAGAAATAAAGGCAGAGTATCAAGCTACTTGGCTAAGTGTTGAGGGTGTGACCAACATATACAGAGCCTCTTCTCAAAGACTGGTAGATTTTTGGTTATTGATGTTCAAAGAAATCTCTGTCCAGTCATTTGGTGATCACTAAATTATTGGAGAGGTGACTTCAGGGGCCACACATGAAAAGACAGACTTTACAGAATTAGTTCAACAAGTCATCTAAACAAATAATAACTACAAGCAGTAACCACAATAAATAATGGGTAGGAAAATCTGATTGCCAGACTTGCCACATTATAATTTTAGAAATATTCAGTATTCAACTGGAAGATAATTTTCCAGAAGAAAATGGGATGTATACAAAGAAAGAAGAAAATATGGATGATACACAGGAATACAAGAAATCAATAGAAGCTATGCTTGAGGAAGCCAATACTATGGACTTTCTATAAAGACGATGGATTTAAAATAACTGTTTTAAATATGCTCAGCAAGCTAAACAAACAAACAAACAAAACGTCTACAGAAATAAAGGAAAATATGAGAACAATTTCTCATATCAATAGATATCAATTGATAACATTCATCAAAAGGAATCAAATAGGAATTTTATACTTGGAAAGGACAACAACTAAAATGAAAATTTCATAAAGACTCAAAAACATATCTGTGCATGCAGAAAAAGACAGCAAGTTGAAGGTAGATCTACTTGAATTATCCAACCTAAGGAAGAGAAAGAAACAAAGAATGAAGAACAGTCAATAGAGTCTCAGAGATCTGTGGGAAACAATTAAGCATACCATTATATGCATTCTGATAGATAAGTGAAAAAAATTGACAGTCCAAAGTAAAACCCATTTGTCTATGGCTGGTTGATTTTAACATGGGTGCCAAAATTATTCAATCTAGAGAAAATAGTCTTTTAAATAAATAGTACTATTATAGGCAAGGATCTACCATACTTCACACCATATACAAAAATTAACTCAAAATAGATCAATAATCTAAATATAAAAGCTAAAACTATAAAACTTGGGACTTCTCTAGTGGTCCAGTGGTTAAGAATCTGTCTTCCAGTGCAGAGGATATAGCTTTGATCCCTAGTCTGGGAGCTAAGACCCCACATGCCGAGGAGCAACTAAGCCACAACTCTAGAGTCCACATGCTCTGGAAGTCTCGTGCTACAACTAGAGAGAAGCCCGCATGCCGCACGCAACTAAGATGCAATGGAGCCAAAAATACACGAATTAAAAAAGAAAAACAGCTATAAAATTCTTGCAAGGAAACATAGGTAAGATATCTAAGTTTCTTAGATATGACACCAAAAGCACAAACCAACCTCAGGGGAAAAAAAATTGGACTTTATCAAAATTAAGAACTTTTGTTTGTCAAAGGACACTATCAAGATAGTGAAAGATAATCTACATAATGGGAGAAAAGATTTAAAAATTAAATATCTAAGTCTAGTATATAGAACATATAAAAACTAGGGTTAATCTTAACCCCAACCATAACTTAAAAATAAAAAGAAAACTGTGAAGAGCCCAATTTAAAAACTGACACAAGATTTGAATAATTTTTTTTCTTTTTAAAAAATTTATTTATTTTAATTGGAAGCTAATTACTTTACAATATTGTATTGGACTTGCCATACATCAACATGAATCCGCCACTGGTGCACACATGTTCCCCATCCTGAACCCCCCTCCCACCTCCCTCCTCATACCATCTTTCTCTTCAAAGAAGATACACAGATATCCAATAAGCACAAGATGCTCAACATCATTAGATTTTCAGTTCAGTATAGTTCAGTCGCTCAGTCATGTCCAACTTTTTGTGACCCCATGAATCACAGCACGCCAGGCTTCCATGTCCATCGCCAACTCCCAGAGTTTACTCAAACTCATGTCCATTGAGCTGGTGATGCCATCCAGCCATCTCATCCTCTCTCATCCCCTTCTCCTCCTGCCTCCATTCCCTCCCAGCATCAGGGTCTTTTCCAATAAGTCAACTCTTCCTATGAGGTGGCCAAAGTATTAGAGCTTCAGCCTCAGCATCAGTCCTTCCAGTGAACACCCAGGGCTGATCTCCTTTAGAAAGGACTGGTTGGATCTCCTTGCAGTCCAAGGGACTCTCAAGAGTCTTCTCCAACACCACTGTTCAAAAGCATCAATTCTTTGGCGCTCAGCTTTCTTCAAAGTCCAACTCTCACACCCATAAATGACCACTGGAAAAACCATAGCCTTGACTGGACAGATCTTTGTAGGCAAAGTAATGTCTCTGCTTTTTAATATGCTGCCTAGGTTGGTCATAACTTTCCTTCCAAGGAGTAAGCATCTTTGAATTTCATGGCTGCAATCACCATCTGCAATGATTTTGGAGCCCCCCAAAATAGAGTCTGACACTGTTTCCCCGTCTATTTCCCATGAAGTAATGGGACCAGATGCCATGATCTTCATTTTCTGAATGTTGAGCTTTAAGCCAACTTTTTCACTCTCCTCTTTCACTTTTATCAAGAGGCTTTTGAGTTCCTCTTCACTTTCTGCCATAAGAGTGGTGTCATCTGCATATTTGAGGTTATTGATATTTCTCCCAGCAATCTTGATTCCAGCTTGTGCTTTTTCCAGCCCAACGTTTCTCATGATGTACTCTGCATATAAGTTAAATAAGCAGGGTGACAATATACAGCCTTGACGTACTCCTTTTCCTATTTGAAACCAGTCTGTTGTTCCATGTCCAGTTCTAACTGTTGCTTCCTGACCTGGGAATGCAAATCAAAACTACAGTGGAAACCCCTACTTACCACTAGGATGGCTATGATGAGAAAAACTGATAATAACAAGTCTTGATGAGGATGTGCAGAAATCAGAGCCCTCATACATTTTTGGTGAGAATGCAAAATGGTGAGTACATTATAGAAAACAATGTGGTGGTCCCTTAAAAGTTCTCCTAGATATACAAACAAGAGAATTGAAAACTACTCTTAACACAAAACATTGTACATTAATGCTCATATCAGCATTATTCATTATTGCAAGAAAGTGAGATTAACCCAAATGTCCATTAGCTGATGAGTAGATAAAGCAAGTGTAGTATATTCATACAATGGAATATTATTTAACTATAAAAATGTTTGACATACTTATATATGCTACAACATGGATGTAGTATAACATTAAAAATTACACTAAATTAAAGCAGTCTAACACAAAGGCCACATATCCCATTTACATGAAATGTCTATATTAAACCATTTAAATCTGCATATAGATTGAAAGTTGATTAGCAGTTACCGTGGGAAGGGGAGAGAGAAGGATTGGAACTAATCACTGATAGTTACAGGAACTCTCTTAGTGTTGATGAAAATGTTCTGAAATTAATGTTGATGGTTGTATAGCATAGTGAATATCCTACAAACCCCTCAAGTCTATACTTTAAAATGGTGAATATTGTGTTATGTGAATTATGACTCAGAAGAAAACATGGAAAGTTACAGCAGTAAAATATAAAATAACATAACTTATAATTTCATGACCTTAACATACATGCTAATAGTTTGGTGAAATAGTATGTGACCTCTCTCTCTCTCTTCACATAGATAGATGTACAGTCTCTGTGCATAAAACAGAAAAGAAAATATTTTTGGATTATGTTATTACACAGTTTTTAAAAACTGCCTCTTAATAGTGATACATAAATATTTTTCATGTTAACATACTTGTAAACATTTTAAATCAATTTTGTCAAGTTAATCAGTCGTAATTTAAAGATTTTCCTATTAATATACTGAAACTTCTGGGTTTATATGAAATTTTATAATTATACATAATAGTATGATGAATTTTTTCCTTAAGATAGAATTGAAGAAGTGATTTTTCCTATTATAACCCCTTTAAACATTTGTTTCATACTATGAGTTATCCCTTCTAATGGTGTATAAATTTATACTATTGCCTGAAAAGGGCTTGTTGGTACACTTTCCAGTATTTTGTTCTTTAAAATTAAGGAAAAAAGAAAACATTGCAAATTTATAAATAAAACAAAGTATGCTTTTATTTCCAGAGAAGGAAATGGCTACCCACTCCAGTATTCTTGCCTGGAGAATCCCATGGTCAGAGGAGCCTGGCAGGTTATAGGATTGCAAAGAGTCAGACAACTTAGAGGCTAAACCACTACAACCATACTTTTATTTTACCAATTCTTTAAGAGATTAGTTCAGTTCAGTTCAGTCACTCAGTCATGTCTGACTCTCTGAGACTGTGGACTGCAGCATGCCACACTTCCTTGTCCATCACCACCTTCAAGAGCTTGCTGAAACTCATGTCCATTGGGTCGGTGATGCCTTCCAACCATCTCATCCTCTTTCATCCCCTTCAGGGTCTTTTCCAATGGGTCATTTCTTCACATCAGGTGGTCAAAGTATTGGAGCTTCAGCTTCAGCTTTAGCTTCAGTCCTTCCAATGAATATTCAGGGCTGATTTCTTTTAGGATTGACTGATTTGATCTCCTTCAGTCCAAGGGACTCTCAAGAGTCTTCTCCAATACCACAGTTCAACAGCATCAATTCTTTGGGGCTCAGCTCTCTTTATGGTCCAACTCTCACATCTATACATGACTACTGGAAAAACCATGGCTTTGACTAGATGCACCTTTGTTGGTAAAGTGTCTCTGCTTTTAAATATGCTGTCTAGGTTGGTCATAGCTTTTCTTCCAAGGAGCAAGCATCTTTTAATTTCATGGCTGAAGTCACCATCTGCAGTGATTTTGGAGCCCAAGAAAATAAAGTCTGTCACTGTTTCTGTTGTTTCCTCATCTATTTGCCCTGATGTGATGGGACTGGATGCCGTGATCTTAGTTTTTTGAATGTTGACTTTTAAGTTTTGAGAGATTATACACTTTTAATCTAGTTAATTGTTGCATTTTCTATTAGTGGGGTCTGTTTTTGTGCTTTGTAAAACATAGTAGTATCTCTTTATTTTGAAAAATTTTATTATAACTCTTTTTCTTTGCTTTTTATAGAAATGTTGATCTGTTTTCCATTATGTCATTTCCAAAATATAAAACCAACTTTTAAGGACTTTTAGCTGCCTAAAAATATTTGTATTTGGATTAGAATGTAGAAGGAAGAAGGAAGATCATGTTATTGTGTTATTGTGAGAAAATGCTTTTAATGTTCACTAATAACTGTGAAAGAAGCTGAGCATCGAAGAATTGATGCTTTTGAACTGTGGTGTTGGAGAAGACTCTTGAGAGTCCCTTGGACTGCAAGGAGATCCAACCAGTCCATTCTAGAGGAGATCATTTTTTTTGGTATTGCTTTAAGGAATTATAAAATTTATCTGCAAAAACTGGAAATTCACACATTTTTTTAATCATGTCATTGGAACTCAATGAAATTCTGGTTGTTTAAGAAGAAATCCAAGTAGTTAACATTGATTCCTAGGGAATTTTAATAGATGCTCAAGTTTTATGACCTGTTTCAGCTTGCTTTTTGGTTTAAAAATGTGTCCTACATGCTCAACATCACTCATTATCAGAGAAATGCAAATCAAAACCACAGTGAGGTACCATTTCATGCCAGAAAGAATGGCTGCAATCCAAATGTCTACAAGCAATAAATGCTGGGGAGGGTGTGGAGAAAAGGGAACCCTCTTACACTGTTGGTGGGAATGCAAACTAGTACAGCCACTATGGAGAACAGTGTGGAGATTCCTTAAAAAACTGCAACTAGAAAGAACTGCCTTATGACCCAGCAATCCCACTGCTGGGCATACACACCAAGGAAACCAGAATGGAAAGAGACACGTGTACCCCAATGTTCATCGCAGCACTGTTTATAATAGCCGTGACATGGAAGCAACCTAGATGTCCATCAGCAGATGAATGGATAAGAAAGCTGTGGTACATATACACAATGGAGTATTACTCAGCCATTAAAAAGAATGCATTTGAGTCAGTTCTAATGAGGTGGATGAAACTGGAGCCTATTATACAGAGTGAAGTAAGCCAGAAAGAAAAACACCAATACAGTATACTAACACATATATATGGAATTTAGAAAGATGGTAACGATAACCCTATATGCAAGACAGCAAAAGAGACACAGATGTATAGAACAGTAAAGACTCTGTGGGAGAGGGAGAGGGTGGGATGATTTGGGAGAATTGCACTGAAATATGTATAATATCATATATGAAACAAATCGCCAGTCTGGGTTCCATGTATGATACTGGATGCTTGGGGCTGGTGCACTGAGATGACCCAGAGGGACGGTATGGGGAGGGAGAAGGGAGGGGGTTCAAGATGGGGAACATATGTATACCTGTGGCAGATTCATGTTGATGTATGGCAAAACCAATACAATACTGTAAAGTAATTAACCTCCAATTAAAATAAATAAATAAATAAAAAGAGTCTCTAAAAATGTGTCCTACAGCTCTCTGTGGTAAGAGAGCCCACTGTATTATTGATTTAAAAGTCAATAAAGGAAAGTGGTAAATCATAATATATCACTTCTTATTGCTAAACTATTGCCTATTCATTCTTAAATGTAACAGTGACTAAACCTGAAAGTTGCCTCCACCTTTACTAAGGTAAAATTCTACTGCTTTCCACTGATGGAAGAGTCTCTGAAATGAAGTAAACTAATTGCGTGACTCTTTTGGCATCTGTTGTCCCCATTAACTGTAATGGAGGAAATGAACGTCAAAGCATACATAACTCCAGGCTCTTGACTACATGATTTACTCCAGTGTTTTCCCAGAAATGCTGATGGACTGTAAAAGGCAGAGGACACCCACTGAAATTTATTAACAAGCCAGAGAGCAGCTGTTCTGTGAGTTGCAAACAAAAGCAAATGTTAAGCTGTTGAACAGCCCTTTTTTTTTTTTTGTGGCCCATTAGCAAAGGGCTTTATTATAACCTTAGCTTTGGAAGTTTGGCTTGTTGTAGATTGAAAGAGATACCCAAAGGACAGATGGAAATTTTGTATTTAGTAGTGATTACCATCGTGGAGCCTCAGGGTGACCATATTTTTTTTTTTCTTCATTTACAAAATGTTCTCGATGGCTTTCTGTATCTTTGAAGTTACTCATTCAACATCTCCCAATATTGGCTACGGGGCATAAAGGAAACAGCAATTTTTGGAGTACAAAATGAAGAAAGGATTGTGTGGAACTCAATCTGGTTAGTCAAGCACATTTTAGAAGGAGACATTTGTGTTTACATTGCCTGTAAGGAATTTCATGAAATGCTCTTTCTAATCTTTTCTTCCTATCAGATTCTTTGGGACCTGCTTTTGTGAGCCCATCAGATTACTGCCACTGAGAATTTTCTCCTATCTCTGAACATTTGTAGCATAATGTTCGTATCAATCATTTTGCCCTTATTTACAGTCTCATATAATTTATTTAAATATTTCAATATTCATGTCTCATCTGCCTGATGGGATTATAAAGTTTCTGCTTCTCAGATTTGTGTCTTAAACATACTTGTCATATCTGTTATATTGTTTATCAAAGGTGCGTTGCTGTTAATTGCACATTGTAGGCGACAGTAAGTGTATGCTAATTGATTGAGCTACAGGTGTCATTTTGCTATTTTGAACAAGAGTACATTATTCAAGAAAATCCATAATATTTATTCTTGATAGTAGATTTTCTAAATTACCATTCCTTCTGGTTAAGAGTAACTACTTTCCATTTGCAGCAACAGGGATGAACCTAGATGCTATCATACTAAGGGAAATAAGTCAGACAAAGACAGATATCAGTATGAGATTGCTTATTTGTGGAATCTAAAAAAAGGATACAAATGAACTTATTTACAAAACGGAAACAGACCCACAGACATAGAAAACAAACTTATGGTTACCAAAGGAGAAAGAGAGGGAGAGAGATAAATTAAAGGAGAAAGAGAGGGAGAGAGATAAATTAAGAGTTTGAGATTAGTTGATACACACTACTGTATATAAAATAGATAACCAACAATGAACGTTACTCAACATTTTATAATAGTGTATAAGGGAAAAGAAGCTAAAAAAGAATGTGTGCGTGTGTGCTGAGTCACTTCCATTGTGTCTGACTCTTTGCGACCCTATGTATATATTAGCATATGGGCTTCCCAGGTGGCGCTAAGTGGTAAAGAACCTGCCTGTCAGTGCAGGAGACATAAGAGATGTGGGTTTGGTCTCTGGGTTGGGAAGATCCCCTGGAGGAGGGCATGGCAACCCTCTCCAATATTCTTGCCTGGAGAATCCCCACGGACAGAGGAGCCTGGTGGGCTACGGTCCATGGGATTGCAAAGAATCAGACACGACTGAAGCAACTTAGCATGCATCAAACATGTTAATATATATATGTTAACAGAATCAGTGTGCTGTACACCTGAAACTAATGTGGCATTGTAAATCAACTATACTTCAATTTTAAAAAAGTAAATACTTTAAGACACTAAATGGTACAAACATCATTTCCATCCTGAAGAATAGTGTAAACAGTGTTCAAAGCAATTTTAAGAAGACTGTAAGGCCTTCTTTTGCTTATATAATAGGCTTTCTTCCCTTTGTATTGACTCATCTCTCAAGAACTTTCCTTGGTCTACGCCATTCAAACATGCTTACCAGGTCATGTCTGCCACTGGTTGCACACACTTCATTTTGGATCATTTCTTGCTTTTTTCCTACTCTTCTGTCTTTTTCCACTTTGGCATGGCCCTCACTTCCTAACCGGGCTTTGTCCCAGAAGATATACTTCATTACTGCTTGTTGACCTCTCTACTGATGCCAGACTTCCAGAATTGTGTCTCTAGAAGGGGCCCTGGGTACTGTTTGCCCATGGGAAAAAATCGACTAGTCAAGAATGAAGCTGAAAATTGTTATTTGAAAAATTCTAAGAAGCTGAGGACAATTAAAACACTTAAAGATCTGTATTTGGAGCAAGAATTAAAAGGACTGGGAGAGACAGCAATCAAAAAATGAAATTAATCAATTCTCATTTTACATCTGCGTGTTTCTCAACATTGTTCTCAGTCTAACCTCTTTATGATGTTCTTCCTCTGCACTCAAGTCCACATGGACTCCTTTCTGCCATTTCTAAGTCCCATATCATAGACTACATTTACAATAATTGTGCCTTTTGAATAAAGATCACATTTAGTTTTAAATCAACCAGGCTACAAACTCTCATTGGGGGCAAGTTTCCAGAGCTAGAAAAATTCCATTTTACGGTGTTGAAATAATCTGAAAATGTGATTTTAGAATTATTTCAGTCATCTTTGAGACTTTTTAAGGGGCAGGAGATGGGCATCTGTGGTGATTTAAGAGGGAGAAAAAGATGAATTCCTGATAATACATAACTATAATCTGGGCATATTTTCCTGGCAAGATTCTAGACTAGATTTTGAAATAAATGTCTTATGTACACTATGAAAAGAAAATGTTAATCACCAGGAACCAGATGGTTTCTTCTAGGAATAAGTCATACTAAAATAACCTCAGTTGATTTTTTTGTTGTTGTTGCATTACTGGTTTGACAGATAGGAAGCTATCTTATTTTGCAAACTTTTGAGAATCTGTAGCATGTTATTCATTTAGAATAGATAGGGATACGTGAGGTGGGTGAGAATAAAGTTAAATAAATTTTATAATTGACTAATCATAAACTGAGTACATTGATTATTAAATTAGTGCCAAGTGATTTCCTCTAATGATACCCCATGCTTTGTTCTTGGTCATGTCCTGATAAACAGTGTTTATCAAAGATCAAAGATTTCTAAGAATACATTCTTGTAAAGAATGCAGATAACATTGAAAGTAAAAAGTGGTGTTAGTCACTCAGCTATGTCCAACTCTTTGAGACCCCATGGATGGAAGCCTGCCAGGCTCCTCTGTCTGTGGGATTTCCCAGGCAAGAATACTGGAGTGGGTAGCCATTCCCTTCTCCAGGGGATCATCCCAACCCAGGGACGGAACCCAGGTCTCTTGCATTGCAGGCAGATTCTTTACCATTTGAGCCACCAGGAAAGCCCATGCAGATGACATTAGGGAGAATAACTAGTATGGCAGAGAGCAGAAAGTATAAAAATATGGGTTTGAAAGTTGGGAAGATTGAAGTCCTGGATGCATTCTGCCACAGTTACTAGCTGTGTGACCTGGAGTGAATTACTTTTTACTAACTCAGGAAGACTAAATGATCACCTAGAAAATAATAAATAGTAACTTCTATTTTTTGGTACTCATACAACCAGGATTACTTCTACAGGCCAGATATATGAGCTAAAACAAAAGATGGAATTTAGCAGTTAAGATGAAAATCAATTGTACAAATGGAGGAGCAGAATATATTGAATAAACTACATCTCATGTGAATAAAACTTGGTGGTTTTAGTTGACTGTAAGGTCAGTATGATTTGAACATATGATATTAATGACAAGCCGGCTCACAGTTTAGATTTTCAGTATAATGACATTATTTTGATTAAAGGAGGTAATAGTCTCTCAGTAGTGTTCAGATCACATTCGGGAGACTGTGTTCAAGGAGGAGTTTGATTTTCCCAGAATAGGGTAACTACAATGGCAAAGAGTCTATAATCTATGTTATAGGAGAAAAGGTTTAAATAATTTTAAATCATTCTGCTGCAGGAAATAAGACTTATGGGATGAGGATTGGTAGTAGAGAAATCAAGGGAATTTTTCTTTTTTTTCCCCTCCTACGCTGCTTATCATGGAGAATTTGAAACAGATACAAAAAGAGTGAGATCAGTATAATGAACTTGGATATACTCATCACCCAGCTGCAATAGTTTTAAATTTATGGATAACCTTGTTTTATCTATTGTTCTCCCACCTGGATTATTTGGAAGGAAATCCTAGAATTTCAGATATCATGTCATTTCATCTATAAATATTTTGCTGTATATCTTTAAAAGATAGCTTTAAAAACCCATAACTACAATATCATTAACACACCTAAAAAATGAACAATAATTTCTTAATATCATGAGATATCCAGTTAGTGTACAAATTTCTCTCATTGTATTACAAATATTGCTTTATAGTTTCTTTGAATCAAATTCTCAATAAATCCATATGTTGTGGGAATTCCCTGGTGGTCCAGTGGCTAAGACTCTATGCTCCCAGTGCGGGGGGCGTGGGTTTAATCCTTGGTCAGAGAACTAGATCACACATGCTGCAACTAAGTTTGCACACCACAACTAAAGATCCCACATGCCACAGTGAAAATCATAGGTCCCATGTGCTTCAACTAAGACCTGACACAGGCAAATATATACACATTGCAAAAAATCCATACATTGTAGTTGGTTGATAGATATTGTAACTCCGCTTGTCTTTCTCTTTTTGATCCATGTTACTTATTGATCATTTGCTATGTAGGTTTTCCCAGAGTTTGAATTTTGTGGATTGAATTCTTGTGGTGAAGTTTTTTTCCTTTGACCTCTCAATTTTCTGTAAACTAGTAGTTGGATCTTGAGGACTGGTCAGATTAGATTTAATGTTTTTGACAGAATGTTTCATAGGCAGTGTTAATTTGTTCATTCAGGAGATGCTTCATTTCTGGTTATCTCTCTTTTTTTAAATATTAGCAGGCATGGATAAACATTAACCAGTTTTTCTTTTTTTTCTTGTAGGGCTTTCAAAAAATGGTTGTCTTCTAGTTCTATGATTCCTTATTCTTTGTGTGTACACATATATATAGTGTATACACACACACACACACACACACACACACACACACATATATATATATATGTCGTGTCTGTTTGCAACCCTATGGACTATAGCCTGCCAGGCTCCTCTGTCCATGGAATTCTCCAGGTAAGAATACTGGAATACATTGCATTTCCTACTCCTGACCCAGGGATTGAACGTGCGTCCTGTATCTCCTGCATTGCCAGGTAGATTCTTTACCACTGGGCCAGCTGGGAAGCCCCTTTGTATATACATATGTATTTTAAAAAAACATTTTACTGAAGTGTGGTTGATTTACAGTGTGTTCATTTCTGGTGTACAGCAAATATATATATATATGTATCTATATATAAATATATATATATCAGTTATACATATATATTATTTTTCATATTCTTTTCCAACATGGTTTATTCCAAGATACTGACCATAGTTCCCTGTGCTATAGAGTAGGACCTTGGTATTTATCCATTGTATAAATAGTAGTTTGCATATCATTCCTTTTTCATTTATTACTTGGAATATTTCTGAAAAGGGAACATTCCCGTCATGAACTACTTGGTTGTGGGAACTTTTTTCAAGCAAATAGATGCTTATCACCTTTCAGAGTTCATGTTATGTTCTAGAATCTGGGTAGGATCTTGGAGAAATAATGGAGAGTTTGAATTAGCTCCTCAAGCTTTCATAGTAAGAACCAATGGGAGATGCTAACAGTTTCCAAGTAAAGTGATTAAGGTGGAATGTCATTCTATTTAGTTTCAGAGAACTGCACTAAGGCCCATTGTAAGAATTAAGGTAGGGAGGGCAATCTACATTTGGTATGAAGAAAATGCTGCTGACAATCAGAACAGCCCCCAAATGGAATGGATTGCTTCATAGAGCAGACAGCTCCTTGTTATTGGGATGTTCAAGAAAGGTTTAGACGACAGGTTTGTTTGATTGTTTGTTTGTTTGTTTGTTTGTTTACATTGAAAAAGGGACTCTTACGCTGGATAGAGATTTAAAAGTCTTCTTCATCTCTGAGTTTCCGTGATAGTAAAATGATCCCGAGGAACCAGAAGGAAGACAGACACTTGGAAATTCCTTCAGGGTGACAGCTGAGTAAGGAATCTATTTTTAAATATTTGTGGTGGAAATTTCTGATTCAAAAAACAAAGTAGTTTAAAAAAGGCGTACTTGGTATGCTGCTCATACTCTGTTTGCTTGCTCAGTTCAGTTCAGTCGCTCAGTCGTGTCCGACTCTTTCCAGCATCATGGACGGCAGCACACCAGGCCTCCCTGTCCATCACCAACTCCTGGAGTTTATTCAAACTCATGGCCATTGAGTTAGTGATGCCATCCAACCATCTCATCCTCTGTCGTCCCCTACTCCTCCTGCCTTCAACCTTTCCCAGCATCAGGCTCTTTTCAAATGAGTCAGTTTTCTGCATCAGGTAGCCAAAGTACTGGAGTTTCAACTTCAGCATCAGTCCTTCCAATGAACATTCAGGACTTATTTTCTTTGGGATAGATTGTTTGGATGTCCTTGCTGTCCAAGGGACTCTCAAAAGTCTTCTCCAACACCACAGTTCAAAAGTATCCATTCTAGCACCACTTGTTAAAGAGATTGTCTTTACTCCATTGTATATTCTTGCCTCCTTTGTCGAAGATAAGGTGTCCATAGGTGTGTGGATTTATCTCTGGGCTTTCTATTTTGTTCCATTGATCTATATTTCTGTCTTTGTGCCAGTACTATAGTGTCTTGATGACTGTGGTCAACCACTTGTAAAAGAATAAAACTAGATCACTTTCTAACACCACACACAAAATTAAACTCAAAATGGATTAAAGATCTAAATGTAACACTAGAAACTATAAAACTCCTAGAGGAGAACATAGGCAAAACACTCTCCGACATAAATCACAGCAGGATCCTCTATGATCTACCTCCCAGAATACTGGAAATAAAAGCAAAAATAAACAAATGGGATCTAATTAAAATTAAAAGCTTCTGCACAACAAACTATAAGCAAGGTGAAAAGACAGCCTTCTGAATGGGAGAAAATAATAGCAAATGAAGCAACTGACAAACAACTAATCTCAAAAATATACAAGCAACTCCTGCAGCTCAATTCCAGAAAAATAAATGACCCAATCAAATAATGGGCCAAAGAACTAAATAGACATTTCTCCAAAGAAGACATACGGATGGTTAACAAACACATGAAAAGATGCTCAACATCACTCATTATCAGAGAAATGCAAATCAAGACCACAATGAGGTACCATTTCACACCAGTCAGAATGGCTGCGATCCAAAAGTCTACAAGCAATAAATGCGGGAGAGGGTGTGGAGAAAAGGGAACCCTCTTACACTGTTGGTGGGAATGCAAACTAGTACAGCCACTATGGAGAACAGTGTGGAGATTCCTTAAAAAACTAGAAATAGAACTGCCTTATGACCCAGCAATCCCACTACTGGGCATACACACCGAGGAAACCAGAATTGAAAGAGACACATGTACCCCAATGTTCATCACAGCACTGTTTATAATAGCCAGGCCATGGAAACAACCTAGATGTCCATCAGCAGATGAATGGATAAGAAAGCTGTGGTACATATACACAATGGAGTATTACTCAGCCATTAAAAAGAATACATTTGAATCAGTTCTGATGAGGTGGATGAAACTGGAACCGATTATACAGAGTGAAGTAAGCCAGAAAGATAAACACCAATACAGTGTACTAACACACATATACGGAATTTAGAAAGATGGTAATGATAACCCTGTATGCGAGACAGCAAAAGAGACACAGATGTGTAGAGCGGACTTTTGGACTCTGAGGGAGAAGGAGAGGGTGGGATGATGTGGGGGAAAGGCATTGAAACATGTATACTATCATATAAGAAACGAATCGCCAGTCTATGTTTGATATAGGATACAGGATTATTGGGGCTGGTGCACGGGGATGATCCGGAGAGATGATATGGGGAGGGAGGTGGGAAGGGGTTCAGGATTGGGAACTCATGTACACCCATAGAGGATTCATGTCAGTGTATGCCAAAACCAATACAGTATTGTAAAGTAAAATAAAGTAAAAATAATAAAATAAAAAAGCATCCATTCTTTGGCACTCAGATTTCTTTATAGTCCAACTCTCACATCCATACATGACTACTGGAAAAGCTATAGCTTTGACTAGATGGACATTTGTTGGCTACATAATGTCTCTGCTTTTAAATATGTTGTTTAGGTTGATCATAACTTTTCATCCAAGGAGCAAGCTTCTTCTAATTTCATGGCAGCAGACACCATCTGCACAGATTTTCGAGCCCAAAGAATAAAGTCTGTCACTGTTTCCATTGTTTCCTCATCTATTTGCCATGAATTGATGGGACCAGATGTCATGATCTTAGTTTTCTAAAAGTTGAGCTTCAAGCCAGCTTTTCCACTCTCCTCTTTCACTTTCATCAAGAGGCTCTTTAGTTCTTCTTCACTTTCTTCCAGAAGGGTGGTGCCATTGATATTTCTTCCAGCAATCTTGAATCTAGCTTGTGCTTCATCCAGCCCGGTATTTTGCATGATGTATTCTGCATACAAGTTAAGTAGCCTGGGTGACAGTATACAGCCTTGACGTACTCCTTTCCCTATTTGGAACCAGTCTGTTGTTCTATGTCCAGTTCTAACTGTTGCTTGCTGATCTGCATACAGATTTCTCAGGAGGCAAATAAGGTGGTCTGCTATTCCCATCTCTTGAAGAATTTTCCACAGTTTGTTGTGATCTACACAGTCAAAGGCTTTGGCATAATCAATAAAGCAGAAGTAGATGTTTTTTTCTGGTATTCTCTTACTTTTCCAATGATCCAACAGATTTGGCAATTTGATCACTGGTTCCTCTGCCTTTTCTAAATCCAGATTGAACATATGGAAGTTCATGGTTCATGTACTGTTGAAGCCTGGCTTGGAGAATTTTGAAGATTACTTTGCTAGTGTGTGAGATGAGTGCAATTGTGTGGTAGTCTGAAGGTTAAAGCATCTGCCTCTAATACGGGAGACTTGGGTTCAATCCCTGGGTTGGGAAGATCCCCTGGAGAAGGAAATGGCAACCCACCCCAGTATTCTTGCCTGGAGAATCCCATGCACAGAGGAGCCTGGTGGGCTACAGTCCATAGGGTCGCAAAGAGTCGGACACGACTGAGTGACTTAACCTAACCTAACCTGAAGATTCTTTGGCATTGCCTTTCTTTGGGATTGGAATGAAAACTGACCTTTTCCAGTCCTGTGGCCACTGCTGTGCAGGTGAAGTCGCTTAGTTGTGTCTGATTCTTTGCAACCCTGCATAGGTCCATACCATTTCTGTCCTTTATTGAGCCCATCTTTGCATGAAATGTTCCCTTGAAATCTCTAATTTTCTTGAAGAGATCTCTAGTCTTTCCCATTCTATTGCTTTCCTCTATTTCTTTGCATTGATCTCTGAGGAAGGCTTTCTTATCTCTCCTTGCTCTTCGTTGGAATTGTGCATTCAATGAGTATGTCTTTCCTTTTCTCCTTTGCCTTTCACTTCTCTTCTTTTTATAGCTGTTTGTAAGGCCTCCTCAGAGAACCATTTTGCCTTTTTGCATTTCTTTTTCTTGGGGATGGTCTTTATCTCTGCCTCCTGTACAATGTCATGAACTTCCTTCCATACTTCTTCTGGCAATCTCTCTATCAGATCTATTCCATTGAATCTCTTTGTCACTTCAACTGTATAGTGGTAAGGGATTTGATATAGGTCATACCTGAATGGTTTTCCCTACTTTCTTCAGTTTAAGTCTGAATTTAGAAATAAAGGGTTAATGATCTGTGGAAAATTCTGAGAGAGATGGGAATACCAGACCACCTGACCTGCCTCTTGAGAAATCTGTATGCAGGTCAGAAAGCAACAGTTAGAACTGGACATGGAACAACAGACTGTTTCCAAATAGGAAAAGGAGTACGTCAAGGCTGTATATTGTCACCCTGCTTATTTAACTTATATGCAGAGTACATCATGAGAAACGCTGGACTGGAAGAAACACAAGCTGGAATCAAGATTGCCGGGAGAAATATCAGTAACCTCAGATATGCAGATGACACCACCCTTATGGCAGATAGTGAAGAAGAACTAAAAAGCCTCTTGATGAAAGTGAAAGAGGAGAGTGAAAAAGTTGGCCTAAAGCTCAACATTCAGAAAATGAAGATCATGGCATTCGGACCCATCACTTCATGGGAAACATATGAGGAAACAGCAGAAACAGTGTCAGACTTTATTTATTTATTATTATTTTTTTAATTTTTATTTTTACTTTATTTTACTTTACAATACTGTATTGGTTTTGCCATACATTGACATGAATCCACCACAGGTGTACATGCGATCCCAAACATGAACCCCCCTTCCACCTCCCTCCCCACAACATCCCTCTGGGTCATCCCCGTGCACCAGCCCCAAGCATGCTGTATCCTGCATCGGACATAGACTGGCGATTTGATTCTTACATGATAGTATATATGTTTCAATGCCATTTTCCCAAATCATCCCACCCTCTCCCTCTCACTCTGAGTCCAAAAGTCCGCTATACACATCTGTGTCTTTTTTGCTGTCTTGCATACAGGGTCATCATTGCCATCTTTCTAAATTCCATATATATGTGTTAGTATACTGTATTGGTGTTTTTCTTTCTGGCTTACTTCACTCTGTATAATCGGCTCCAGTTTCATCCATCTCATCAGAACTGATCCAAATGTATTTTTTTGGGCTCCAAAATCACTGCAGACGATGACTGCAGCCATGAAATTAAAAGATGCTTACTCCTTGGAAGGAAAGCTATGACTAATCTAGATAGCATATTCAAAAGCAGAGATATTACTTTGCTGACTAAGGTCCGTCTAGTCAAGGCTATGGTTTTACCAGTAGTCGTGTATGGATGTGAGAGTTGGACTATGAAGAAGGCTGAGCACTGAAGAATTGATGCTTTTGAATTGTGGTGTTGGAGAAGACTCTTGAGAGTCCCTTGGACTGCAAGGAGATCCAACCAGTCCATTCTGAAGGAGATCAGCCCTGGGATTTCTTTGGAAGGAATGATGCTAAAGCTGAGACTCCAGTACTTTGGCCACCTCATGCGAAGAGTTGACTCATTGGAAAAGACTTTGATGCTGGGAGGGATTGGGGGCAGGAGGAGAAGGAGACGACAGAGGATGAGATGGCTGGATGGCATCACTGACTCAATGGACGTGAGTCTGAGTGAACTCCGGGAGTTGGTCATGGACAGGGAGGCCTGGCGTGCTGTGATTCATGGGGTTGCAATGAGTCGGACATGACTGAGAGACTGAACTGAACTGATCTAAGCCGCAGTCAGCTCCCGGTCTCATTTTTCCTGTCTGTATAGAGCTTCTCCATCTTTTGCTGCAAAGAATATAATCAATCTAATTTCGATATTGACCATCTGGTGATGTCCATGTGTAGAGATTTCTCTTGTGTTGTTGGAAGAGGGTGTTTTTTACGACCAGTGCTTTCTCTTGGCAAAACTATTAGCCTTTGTCCTCCTTCATTCTTACTCCAAGGCCAATTTGGCCTGTTATTCCAGGTATTTCTTGACTTCCTACTGTTGCATTCCAATCCCCTAAAATGAACAGGACATTTTTGGGGGGTGTTAATTCTAGAAGGTCTTGTAGGTCTGCATAGAACCATTCAACTTCGGCTTCTTCAGCATTACTGGTTGGGGCATAGACTTGGATTACTGTGATATTGAATGGTTTGCCTTGGAAATGTACAGAGATCATTCTGTTGTTTATGAAATTGCACCCAAGTACTACATTTATAATTCTTTTGTTGGCTGTGATGGCTACTCCATTTTTTCTAAGTGGTCCTTGCCCACAGTAGTAGATATAGTGGTCATCTGAGTTAAATTCACCCATTCCAGGTGTTTGATTGTTAACACCTTGTAACTCCTGACCTTTTCCTATGGAGAAGGTGTTATAGTTCTTTAACAACTCACAGTTGTTATCAGTTGAGGACTGTCTCCCACAAATCACAGCTAAAGTTCAGTATTAGCAGAGACAGTACTTTGCCAACAAAGGTCCATCTAGTCAAAGGTATGTTTTTTCCAATTGTCAGGTATGGATGTGAGAGTTGGACTGTAAAGAAATCTGAGTGCCAAAGAATTGATGCTTTGAACTGTGGTGGTGAAGACTCTTGAGAGTCCCTTGGACTGCAAGGACATCCAAACAATATATCCTAAAGGAAAATAAGTCCTGAATGTTCATTGGAAGGACTGATGCTGAAGCTGAAACTCCAATACTTTGGCCACCTCATGTGAAGAGTTGACTCATTTGAAAAGACACTGATGCTGGGTAAGATTTAAGATGCAAGTAAAAGGGGATTACAGAGGATGAGATGTTGGATGGCATCACTGACTCAATGGACATGAGTTTGAGTAAGCTCTTGGAGTTGGTGATGGACAGGGAGGCCTGGCGTGCTGCAGTCCATGGGGTCGCAAATAGTCAGACACGACTGAGCCACTGAACTGAACTGAACTGAACAGTATTAACAGATGCTACTATTCCTGTGGAAACCTGAGACTGAGTATTTTGCCACTTGACTGGAACTCCTGTGCTCAGAGTGGTATCTTGAAATAATTCAATCATGAAAAGATCATGAATAATCTTTTGCATTGTTATATATTCCTACATGCCTTTTTAAGGAAAATAGTTGCAAGATATACTAATAAGTGCCTCCAGAACCTAACTATGCCAGAAAAATTGGGCTCTGTGTCCAAAATAATTGAGAACACTCTATTTGTTTATTCCCTCATTCACCCATACATTTGTTTATTTTTACGTCAGTATTCCAGGAACCTATAATCTGCTAATTGCATTCTTAACATTCAAGAGGAGAGGATATACTACAGAATCAGGAATTTCCCACACTTATTTGACCACAGGTTTTTTTTTTTTAATAGAATATGTAATAGCACACTTGTTCTGTGATACATACAAAATTACACAATTTTGACAAAACTAAAGGAAAAAAAATCTTGGCCTCGTCTAATTCCTTACATCCTTTCATCTCAAATCGAATCCACCAGCAAATCTTATTGTTTCTACTTTCAAAATATATCCAATGGAAAATAACTTAGTGATAAAAAAAGAATGAAATAATGCTATTTTGCAGCAACATGCATTGACCTATAGACTATCACACTAAAATGAAGTCAGAAAGAGAAAGACAAATATCATATGATATTGCTTATATGTAAAATCTGAGAAAAAAATGTAGAAATGAACTTATAAAACAGAAATAGACCCACAGACAGAAAACAAACTAATGATTACCAAAAAGGAAAGGGTAGGGGAGGGATAAATTAGGCATTTGGGGTTAATAGATACATATTACTATATATAAAACAAGTAACCAACAAGGACCTACTGTATAGCACAGCGAGTATACTCAATATTTTGGAATAATATATAAGGGAAAAGAATCTGAAAAAAGAATGTATATTGATATGTATATGTATAAAACTGAATCACTGTGCTGTACACCTGAAACTAACATGACATTGTAAGTCAACTATATACAATAAAAAATCCAGAATATGATGCTTTCTGATCACCTTCCTATACCCTGAACCCAGCTGTTTCTCTCTCTGTCTCCACTCTTCCTTTATGTTTCAACATACTACTTATGACTAGCTAACACATAATTTCCTTTGCCTATGTATCTCATTATTGCTTCTCTTCTCCTACTAGAATGTAATCTTCACTAGGGGTAGGGCTTTGTCCTGTTTCTTCCTGTATCTCTAGCATCTACAAGTGTGCCAGGATATAGTAGGTGACAAATAAATATTTGTTGGATAAGTAACTGACACTACAAATGCTCACAGTAAGAGGACAGGTACATCACAGTATCTTGCAGAGAACAGTGGTTTGTAGTTAACCACACGGGGATTTCTTTCCTGGTTCTGCCATTTATTTGCTGTGAGACCTTGAATACGTTATCCAGTCACTTTGTGCCTCAGCTCTAGTACATATGCAAATAATGATCTGTATCCCTTAGATTTATTGTAATTCTTCAGCAGTATGTTAAATTATATATTCTGTGGAACAAGGATATTAAATATTAAAAGGTATCCAAAGTACCTGGTGCAAAATCGGGCTTTCTTGGTGGCTCAGACGGTAAACAATCTGCCTGCAGTGCAGGAGACCTGGGTTCAATCCCTGGGTCGGGAAGATCCCCTGGAGAAGAAAGTGTCAACTCACTGCAGTATTCTTTTTCGTAAAATCCCATGGACAGAGGAGCCTGGCAGGCTACAGTCCATGGAGTCACGAAGCATCAGACACAACTGAATGACTAACACTTTCAGTGCAAAATTAGCATGATTCCTAGAAGAAGGACCAGTAAAAGTTCTAGAAAACTGCTATAATGAACAAATTATCTTTCTTTATCTTCTTCCTCCCTATTCTCCCTTCAGTCTTCCCTTCCCTGAGCTATTCTTTTTCTATTTTCTGATCTGAAACACGTATTTATGAAGTTGTATTAGGGTGAGGTCTCTGAATATGGAAGAGACTTTTGTCTGTTTAAACCAAACAGGCCTTAATTATCTAGGTCATGCCAAGTGTTGTCTTTCTGTCAACACAACTGACACTCTCAGATGGATAGCTGCTAACAGAGAGAATAGGAATCTGATAAGTATGATGTTATTTGTAATCTCCTGCTTTGAAATTGTGTTCAAAATCACATTCTGAGCTACATCAGGTGATCGGTTTCATTACATTAGAGTCACACTTCATTTTTTGACCCAAATACTGTTAGCAGTTTGATTGCTCACCTTGTTCATGAGATCTGACTCTGAATGACTTTTTGCTGTTTCAAAAACCCAAATCTTCCTCTCAGAGGACCAGGATTTGCCATCAGCGAGGATGCTCATGACAGTGTCTCTCAGATTCTTCTTTTTTTATTTTTTTACTTATTCTTTTTTGAATTTTTAAATAATTAATTAATTTATTTTAATTGGAGGCTAATTACTTTACAATACTGTAGTGGTTTTTGCCATACATTGACATGAATCAGCCATGGGTGTACATTTGTCCCGCATTCTGAACCCCCCTCCCACCTCCCTCCCAATCCCATCGCTCAGGGTCGTCCCAGTGCACTGGCCCTGAGCACCCTGTCTCGTGCATTGAACCTGGTGATCTATTTCACATTAGGTAATATACATGCTTCAATGCTATTCTCTCAAATCATCCCACTTTTGCCTTCTCTCACAGAGTCCAAAAGTCTGTTCTTTACATCTGTGTCTCTTTTGCTGTCTCTCATATAAGATCATCTTTATCTAATCCCACTGGGTAATTCCAGAAATGTTTCTGTAGTAGCATCATTGTTAAAATCAGTGGGTGACCACTTTGAAGAATAATGTTCATTTGATTGTCCCATTTCTGTTATGTTTGTGAACAAATTGGTCTGAAAAGCTATAGTCACACCTTGGATATACTGTTATATCATAATATTCTCAAATCTATTTTTATTTTCCCAAGGCTCCTGTGGCTTTTCATCCACACACTAGCTTTATCTACCTAACCAAAGCACTGGAATGAAGACCAACAGAAATAGTATTTTCAGCCATTTTCATGGACGGAGATCAATGGATCCATTACTGTGATAGTAGCCCTTATATAAGGAGATGACTTAAATTGCTTAATCTGCAGAATGGTTGATACCACTGCATGTAAACATAACATTGTCTTCGTATAAATACTGCTCTTCTCCCAAATGTACCCATTCCTTTTTATCTGCTCATTCTGCTCCATTTTTTATTGTTATACACATTCTATTTCTCTTCTTTCCATCTTGTATTTTTAAGTCCATTATTTTCAGAGGCATCTTGTATATTGTGTGGTAAGTGGGGTGGGCAGTGATCTCAAGTGAAGATATTTCTGTTACTGAAGAATGGTGGCTGGAAATAGGAGAAAAAAGAGAGCATTTGACCATTTCTGCTCATCCTTTTTACTTGGCAGAGGTTAATTTCTTGCTAAGTCTGTTTTCTTTTTTTGAGCTGAAGTAGAAAGTTCAAAGCAGAGCTATCTCTTTTACTCCAGAAGCTTAAGCCCATATCTCTTTACCTCTATGCACAGTTTCTTGACTGTTTTTGCTCCAGAGTTTATCTTTGTTAAATACTGTAAGCAGAGACAGATTTACTTTGAAGCTTAAGCTATAGGCTTCCTTACTTGCATTAGCCCTTCCAAGATCCTGTACGTTTCTTTTTTTAAAATGAAGTATAGTTGGTATACAATGTTGTATTAGTTTCAGGTGTACAGCAAAATGATTCAGATACACACACATACATATCTTTTTTTTTTTTCAGATTCTTTCCCTCACAGATTATAAGAAAATATTGAGTGTTTATACTTTTAATTGTATATTATTTTCCTTAAAACACTCCCCTCTCCAGCTGTGTGGGTTTTCCAGGTGGCGCTAGTGGTAAAGAACCCACCTGCCAATTCAAGAGATGTGAGAGACACAAGCTTGATCCCTGGGTTGGGAAGATACCCTAGAGGAGGACACGGCAACCCATTCCAGTATTCTTGTCTGGATACTTCCATGAACAGAGGAGCCTGGTGGGTTACAGTCCATAGGGTTGCAAAGAGTTGGATGTGACTGAAGCGACTTAGCATGCATGCTCCAGCTGTGTAGGGTTTAGGCTCTTAAAAAACAAAACAAAACAAAACAAAACAAAACTGAGTCCACCTTTCAAAATAAATGTCTCTTATGTCTCTTCCTTTTAATCTCTTTTGTTGCTGTTGTTTTTGAATTGAACCATAGTTGATTTACAGTGTTATGTTAATTTCTGCTATAAAGCAAAGTGATTCAGTTTTATATGCATAAAATATATAAATGTATATATAAAGTGCATATATATATATTTAATATTCTTTTACATTGTGGTTTATCAGAGAATATTACTTATTTCCTCTTGAAGATTTACTCCAACCATTGCTTTGCTTCTGTTGTCATTCCTCTGTCCTTGATCTCTGTTCAGTGCAAGTTGAAGGCCAAACCTCAACTGATACATGGGTTCTCCAAATATTTGTTTGATTCTGTTCAATCTCTTTTACTCTGTTCATTGTGATTAGTTCTAGAGAATTGAGGACCATTTTAAGACACAATGATCACTATGGTCCCAAGAAAACATAGGCAGAGTCAGACTGGAGTTCTGCTAAGGCATGTACTAGTTTGACATGAATTAACAGTTCTGAACCTCAATTCCTCATCTGCCACATGGAAAAAATAATATTTACTGTTCAGATGTGCTCTGAGGAGTAAACCAGAAAATCTAGGTGAAAGCATGATACAAAAGAGAACCTCGGTTAGGCAGCGAGGATATTTCCTGTCAGCATTTTTAGGGTTTTTGACCTACAAGAGGTAGAAAAATGCTTGTCATTAGTCTGAAAAGGCAAGTGAGCCCCCAGGCAAACACAGAGGGGAGAAACTGCTGCTTTATTTGAGACTGGCAGCAAGAAAAGGCAGCAGCCACAGCTTCCTTGTGAACTACCCATCTTCAAGCTCCAGAGTCTGTTGGACTCTAAGAGAGAGCACAGCCTTCCCATATCCAGTGTATTCAAAGTTTGTTTTCACTCCTTTCTTTTTGGCTTTCTGGGTTTACAGAATAAAATTTGGTCTTTAATGGGAGAATGACTCTTTGTTGGCGATGGACTAGTGGTGTAGGGTTTCATTTATTAAATGGATACTTTTCCAGTGTGTTTTTTTACTTCAAAAAATATTTATTTGGCTGCTTAATTAATTTGTTTGAGTCTTAGCTATGGCTCACAGAATCTTTAGTTATAGCATGCAAACTCTTAGTTGTGGAGTGTGGGATGCCCTTCCCTGACCAGGGATCGAACCCAGGTCCCCTTTATTGGGAGTGAGGAATACTTAACCACTGGATCACCAGGGAAGTACCTCGGGTGTACTTTTTAAATAATGCTTAACAAAAAGCAGGGGCTTCCCTAATGGCTCACTGGTAAAAATAAATAAATAAATAAATAAATAAATAAATAATCAGCCTGCATTGCAGGATACCTGGGTTTGACTCCTACGTTGGGAAGATATCTTGGAGAATGGCATGGCAACCCCCTTCAGTATTTTTGCCTGGAGAATCCCATAGAAAGAAGAGGACAGGCTACAGTCTATGCGGTCACAAAAAGTCAGACGTGACTGAGTGACTAAGGATGTACTAACAAAAGGCAGAGGAGAGCCAGGGAGGCTGCAGTAACCTACTGAGTTAAGATGCCTGGGTTCTTTCTACCTTTTCTGAGCACTTTACTGTCAGAGTATTTGTTCATTTTGAAAAATCTTAACAGCTTGGTTTATAAGCACATTTTGAATTCTGGGATTTGGAAAGATTGTATAATTTGTGGGCTTAAAAATTAAGGAAATGAACCCCTTGATTATGCCTAGTAGGTGTTTATCCTTAAGTAATAGAGAACATTTATTATATGTAATATTTGGTAGATATATCGTGCCTGTGATCTTGTTGAGACTGTTTCATTCCCAAGTTATGTGGACATTTGTCTATTATATACTCTATGCAGAACACTAATGGGAAATGCATCAGGCCAGAAGTGAGGTGTTCTAATCTTAGCTCAATAGCAGTCAAGCCTGTGGTTTCTGGATGAGTGACTTCATTTTGCACTGCTGGTGATACATCTGCAAAGCGTGATAGTAACTGTCTCTAGGTTGTGTTGCAAAGACACATGAGATCATTATTATGCAGGTTTTATAAATTCTGAGGAAGATAGACCAGTAATAGTTGCTTCCCATATTAACACGAATGATTTAAGCATAAGGCTGAGGCTTTTGATATTGGAGAAAAAAAAGAAAATGTAGAGAAATGACAGGTTAGTGTGAACTAAAAACTCTGAATCAACTGAGATCACCACTTACCTGGACATTGTTAATATAATTCTTTGTAGAAACATCTTCTCAAAATTATAATTTAATATTATACCCAGGTTTTATTGAGGATATATTTTTAAAATACCCAGTGAAAAATTTTGCTGCAAGTACATTGCCTCTTAGATCCAATGTTTCTTATATAAAGAGATTCATGAAAACCCCCTTTAATCATTTAGTTTCAGGCAAAAGAAAAAAAAATGTATATCCAGATGAATTGGTATTTTTAATCAAACAATAACCACAACATAATTAATTATATTTTTAATTTTGCCTTGATTATTAGGAAGCTCACAGTTAAATATATTGATGAATTTCAGTAATTAACCTCAGCATGTAGTTTTCTCACATAATTATCTTCTTCCTCAACCTTAAAGTCTTTTTGTGTAGGTGCCATGCATAGTAAACTGATTCAAATATTTTATTTTTGAAAATAGGCAGATGGTTAAATAATACTCTGTGTAAATCTGCTGGTGTATTTGTGACCACTTATTAGCAATGTCAAGGTATCTGGCTTGATTCCCATGTAGGCAATTGGATATTGCTCTGTTCAAAGACAATCTGCATTGATCCTAACCCTGAATGACTGATATGCGAACCTTTGGCTACAAGAAAAAATGGCGACCCGTTAGAGGTAGGTCTTTACTAACACCATAAAATGCCTAAAACCACATGCTATCAATGAGTATAGTATAACCAACCTTAGAGATGAACAATAGCAATATTTTGTTATTTAGTCACATATGGCAGGATCATATTTTACCCTTTTTTTCTTGAATAATAATCATGGAATGTTAAGGTCTGAGACTCCATTTTCCCACTCCATCCTACAAAGCAATGGGAGTAGTAGAATAGAAGTAAGTGTGTGCTATATTTAGGCAAGTGGACCAGAGACAGACTGTCTTATGGTCCCTCATGAACCAGAAGCATCAGAATATATTAATATACTATTTTGTGCCCAAATAAGTGACGATAGAGACATTGGTAGATGCCCAGTTGCTTCCCGGGAAGCTCAGCTGATAAAGCTCTTGCAATGCAGGAGACCCTGGTTAGATTCCTGGGTTGGGGAGATCCTGGTGAAGGGATAGGCTACCCACTCTAGTCTTCTTGGGCTTTCCTGGTGACTCAGATGGTAAAGAATTTACTTGCAGTGCGGGAGACCTGGGTTTGATCCCTGGGTTGGCAAGATCCCCTGGAGGAGGGCATGGCAACCCACTCCAGTATTCCTGCCTGGAGAATCCCATGGACAGAGGAGCCTGGTGGGCCACAGTCCATGGAGTTGCAGGGTGGGACATGACTGAGCGACTAAGCACAGAATACATTGGTGATTTCAAAAGTAATTCTACTGGGCTGTGAGGGCAATGGGTTTTAAAATTCACTCAAGAAGGCTTTGAATTTCTTTTTTAGATGCAGATCATTGAGCAGAAGCTTGGAAAAGAGGTTCTAATGAACGCTTGTTAGAGGTTGGCATTGAGCTCCATCGTGGACTAAATTTCCAAAATAACTGAACCTCTTCCTGAACAGGGAAGGGTTACTCCCGTGGGACAAGCTCTGGCTTCTGAAACAGAGGCACTCTTTTAGACCTGAAAAATAGCATGCTCATTGGCAGTTACATGAGGCATTGCAGCAAGGCTTATTGAACCACATAGTGAGGCAAGGATAAGAAGAGGAATCTTTAACACAGTTACTAAGAAATTAAGTCAATGCAATAATTTTTTTAACATTGTATTTATTTTGTATTGGGATATAGCTGATTAACAAACAATGTTGTGACAGTTTCAGGTGAACAGCAAAGTGACTCAGCCATAAATATACATGTATCCATTCTCCCCCAAACTCCACTCCCATCCAGGTTGCCACATAACATTGAGCAGAGTTCCATGTGCTTATACAATAGGTCCTTGTTGGTTATTCATTTTAAATATGACAGTGTTTACTTGTCCATCACAAACTCCCTAACTACCCCTTCTCCTGATCCTTCCCCCCAGAAACCATAAGTTCATTCTCTAAGTCTGTGTGTCCCTTTCTGTTTTCTAAGTTCATTTGTATCATTTCTTTTTCGATTCTACATATATGGGATGTTATATGATATTATTCAGTGTTTTTAATGACTGAGTAATATTCTACCCTTATAGCAAAAAGTGAAGAAGAACTAAAGAGCCTCTTGATGAAAGTGAAAGAGGAGAGTGAAAAAGTTGATTTAAACACATCGGTTTCTCAAGAGGCAGGTCAGGTGGTTTGGGATTCCCATCTCTTTCAGAATTTTCCACAGTTTATTGTGATCCACACAGCCAAAGGCTTTGGCATAGTCAATAAAGCAGAAATAGATGTTTATCTGGAACTCTCTTGCTTTTTTGATGATCCAGCGGATGTTGGCAATTTGATCTCTGGTTGCTCTGCCTTTTCTGAAACCAGCTTGAACATCTAGAAGTTCATGGTTCATGTATTGCTGAAGCCTGGCTTCAACAATTTTGAGCATTACTTTTCTAGAGTGTGAGATGAGTGCAATTGTGTGGTAGTTCGATGGACATAAGTTTGTGTAAACTCTGGGAGTTGGTGATTGACAGGGAGGCCTGTCGTCCTGCAGTCCATGGGGTCGCAAAGAGTTGGACAGGACTGAGCGACTGAACTGAACTGAACTGCTTGACTTGGTCTGATTTTAGAGTGGCATCGTTGCTCCAAGTCTTCCCTGGTAGTTCAGACTCTAAACCATCTACCAGTTATGTGGGAGACCCGGGTTCTATCCCTGTGTCAGGAAGATCCCCTGGGGAACGAAATGGCAACCTTCTCATATACTCTTGCCTCGAAAATTCCATGGGTGGAGGAGACTTGTGGCTGCAGTCCATGGGTTGCAAAGAGTCATACATGACTGAGCCACTGCACTTTCACTTTCACTGCTTCAGGTTCCTCTCACTATATCCCTCCCACCAGATTAGTCAAGATAAGTCATCAACCCTTGACACTATCATTGAAACTTTTGACCTTTCTCTGTGAAGCAATGTTAGCTCTCATGTTATTTCCCTAAGCGATAGTTAAAGTATATTCTACTGATAATAACTTCTAAATCTCCTAGTATGCTTGTTAAACATGCAGGGCCTCAGGTTGTACCCAGACAGGCTGATCTCTAAGGGGTGATTTCTAAGAATCCACATTTTAAAACAAGTGAACCAGGCAAGTCTTTTGCACAGAGCCAGCTTCCTGGAAGTGTGATCTGTGTCATTTCACTGGGCCTTGCACTCAGAAGGGTCCTGCACTTGATTTAATGCTTTGCTGTTGGTCTCTTGAGATTGTTAATCATTTTTAACAAGATGCCCAGTTTTTCATTTTGCATGGGGCTCCACAAATTCTTTATACAGTTCTACTTATGAGAAGTGCTAAAGTTTGAGAACTACCGGCCTAGTTCTGTCCTTAACATACTCCCAACTTCCTTCTCATTCTCAATGGCCTTTGTCATAGTTGGCCCAGCATGAATTTTACAAAACTGGTGGGGATTATCGCATTAGGTAATTGGAAATGTTGATATGGTTTTTGGTAGAAATTTAAATGACAAGAAGTATGTGTTTTTTGAAAAGTTTAGCAACATAGTGCATTGTGGTTTGTTGAAAATAAAGAATGCAGGCATAAGCTTTTATATATAGAATGAGTAATCAGCAAGGACCTACTGTATGGCACAGAGAACAATATTCTATATCTTGAGATAAACCATAATGGAAAGCAATGTAAAAATTTATATAGGTATAACTGAATCACTTTGCTTTGTAGCAGAAATTAACACAACTTCAGTAAAAAATATGAAAACTGAAAAGAATAGACAGAAGTTTGGGAGGCAGTTTGGAAGGCATTTGTAATAAATTATACCTGAAGTAATGAGAGTTTGAAAAACAATAGTAGTTGGATGGAAAGGAAGTAATGAGTGCCAAAACCAAAGGAAAAACATTTGTAGAACTTGGTAATTAATTACCAGAAGAGTTTCCAAGACTTGGGGCCTAGATGAATCAAATAGATATGTTATGAGGGGTATTTGGGTGCAGAAGGAAAAAGATATTTCATTTTTGATAGCATTTGGTGGCAGGTAATCCAGGTAGAAATGCCCAGTTGGATGTTTCAAATTAGAGCTAAGGGTTTGATGCAGAGATTAAATCCTGGAGTGTCTTCAAAAAAGAGATAACACTTGAAGCTGTGAGAGTACATCTACTAGACTGGAAAGATGTTGAAGTGTAAAGAAAGTGAAAGACGGATTTTTTTTTTTTTTTTTTTTGCTATTCATCAGCAGGAGGTAGGAGAAGTGCCAAAAGGGGAAAGGAAAGAGTTGGCATGGATACTTTAGGAATCTTACATTTGTTTCAGCTCAGAGTCAGTGGAATAGATTGGATAACCACATGCTTGTTTTGGATTCATAGCCTTGTGAGTCTATCACACTGCACAAGGATAATTATTATTATATGGCTGAGTAAACTCAATTCCTTCAAGAGGTTAATCTTTCTCTGGTCATCTCCAGTTGCACATGCTGCTGCTACTGCTGCTAAGTCGCTTCAGTCGTGTCTGACTCTGTGCGACCCCATAGACGGCAGCCCATGAGGCTCCTCTATCCCTGGGATTCTCCAGGCAAGAATACTGGAGTGGGTTGCCATTTCCTTCTCCAATGCATAAAAATGAAAAGTGAAAGTGAAGTCACTCAGTCGTGTCTGACTCTGTGCGACCCCATAGATGGCAGCCCATGAGGCTCCTCTATCCCTGGGATTTTCCAGGCAAGAGTACTGGAGTGGGGTGCCATTGCCTTCTCCGATAGTGACATCATTTGTCAATATCTATTATACTGCAGATTGCCTTAAGAGACTGTTTAAAGGAGCAAGGGAAAAAATGCGTACCAGGAATGTAGAGATTACTACTTTAAAATAACATAGAATATTGACTGGGTAATGGACTTGCTTTGATTATGTTATGATATAGGTTCAGATTTAAAAGAATGAGTGTTCTTTCCATTAGAAGAAATAGGGTAGAGGTTTCCTAATCCATTATGGTAGAGAGTTTCATCAGAAGTTTGTTTTGAAATTACTGTCCACATTTAGTTATTGGAATTTACAGAATCTCATGCTGTCCTCACCCACCACCACTTTTGACAAGGTAAGGTTTTTTTTTTTTCTTTTTATAATAGGATCATTGATCCTGTAGACATTTTTGCATGTTAGCTTGAAAACACTGGTCATGACAGAAAGAAAGTTGGACTCAAAAATAAAATAATAAATTTTCATTTATAAATTGAGCTATACTTATTGTACAGAGAAACAGGTAAATTATATGAAATATTTTCTGTGATGAGACTAGATAGAGTACTTTAATAATACTTTGCAAATCTTGAAAAGAACTCTTGACAATAATATATCATCTTTGGAAACTGTATGAAGCAAAAAATTAATGCCTGCCAACTCCATGCCAGTCTTCTGTCCCAAAGCTAAAATTAACAAAGCCCATCCAACCCTTTACTATGTTCAAAAAGTAGAAAACTCTAACATGTGCTTTAATTAATGTTCAGTGTATGTATTTAATTAATGTTCAATGTATGCACAACAGATGATGATCTTACCTTCAGAAATAAAGAAAACTCCTCTCTTTGTCTCTTTATAAAATGTCCCTAATATTTTTGTTCTTCAAAAAGACTTATTTTCAGTGTAAGAAATCTAGTTTCCTAAAACGTGAGAAATGTGTTCTTTATTTAAGGAATAAAAAGCCTTTGAGAATTTATAGCCACTTTGAAAAAGCTACTGAACAGTGCACAGGGAAAAGTCTCAATTATTTTTAAGTCATGTGAGGAAATGTATTGTTAAGCTGTAAGCAAAGCTGTCAGCAGTCTCTTGATGCCTCAACACAATGGGCATCTACTTTAATATTTTAATTTACCTTGTTCTTATCAGAAGACATATGGCAGGTTTCTGTCTTGGCTGTGAAATGTTTTGATTTTAATTTTGGTAAAATTCTTAGCAGTTGTCTCATGCTATATTTGATGAGAGGCTAATTTCCAACATTCCGTTAACTAGGTTTCTTCAATGAGTATGAGGTTTTAAAATGAAATTTGCATATCTGCCATGCAATGATTCAATGTTCAGTCTCATTGCTTCTTTGTTATTGTGAAACACGGTGCAGATTAGTGAAAGCATTTGGTTCTGTACCTTTCTGGTTTCTCCACTGTTTGGGTAGATTTGTTATTATGCTAATTTCCTTGTGTTATCTTTGGTTGCCTGGGACTGTGGGGCTAGAAATTTCACAAATTTTGGAAAATAATAAAATGGTTCTCAGCAAGGCAATCACAGGGACACATTCAGCTGTGAAATTTGTCTTGAACTATACAAATACTTCCATGCTGTCTAGGATCGAGATCACTGAAAGGAGGGAGAATGAAAGATTTCCATTTAATGATAATGTGCAATTTTTTCTATTTGAGTAATACTACCTTCTCCTTAAATTTGAAGGCTATAAGAGAAAATATAAGATGTTAGCAAGAGAAAGGACGAGGAGAACTCACACAGTACAGCCGACTGATACGGACAAGTTAGGAGAAAGGAGTATGTGGCATTAACCTCAGAGTGGCAGGATTAGGGTTTAGATTAGAAAATGTAAAATCAGTGGCAGGTCCAGGAAACACATAGAGATAATTACAGAGATTTCAAAAATGATTTCCAGGCAACTAGTCAGTGTCAGGAGTAATGCTGAGAGTGATGAGGAATTTGAGGGTTATGTGGAATCATTCTGATCACAACCTAATGTTAGGTTGCAGAAGATAATTCAATGAAAGATCTTACAGATAATCAGAATCAAGGGAGGCAAAATGGGTGGAGAAAGTGAGATGCAAATTTACTGTATGCACGTGAAACTAAAGCTATGAAAACAGAAATGCCGTTGACTGGAGAGAATGCAAAGAGCCTAGGTCACCTTCACCTCTTAAACTTTTTGAAGGAAGAATAGTCTGTGTGGGAGGGAATATTCCTAGAAGAAGCATTCGGGAGTGCCACTTTAAGAGTTTCTTGTAGTGCCATCTGCTGTCTACAAAGAACGCCATGCTGTGGTAACTATTCTTTTGATTACTATACTTTATTGATATATAGTGAGTGAAATAAAATAACAGAGTACATTCATTCCCCAGCAACTAGGATGAAAGATTTTATAAAGCTTGAAGGTACTCAGAAGTCCCTGGCCAGTTATGTAGTTAAGCAACATGACTCTCATTTTGCTAAGCCATCACTCTCTCTGACAAAAAATCATTGGAATAAAAGTCTATCTTTCCAGGCAATGAAAATGAACAGGGCAGTAGTAGCAGTGGACTACAGGATTTAAGCAGTCCTTTTAGAGTGAATAATTAGGTAAAAAAATGAATGAAAGTGATTTATAAATATGGCTTATGTATTTATATATGCTTATGTGTATATGAATTACATTTTACTCTGTAGAAAGAGGAGCACCCTTTACAAATTGTTCATTGAATGATTGATGTAAATTTCCTAAACTCTCTCCTGTTTTGCTTTTACTATATAAGGCTATTGTAAAAGAATAATTTCCAGTAAGTCATACCCTTTAGGGACAGCGTGAGTAGGTTTGCAAATTTATATTTTAAATAAATGACTATGGGGAAAGAAAACTTCCTTGGATTTATCATTGGTCCTATAAAAACCTCCAGTCCTCTGACACAAAATATATGTATATTATATAAAGATCAAGCATTGTTTGCTTTTACTTCTAGGAACATTTTACGGTTCACATATTATGAAAAGGAGATCTGTAGCCACCTGTATAATTAATTGTTCTGATTCAAGGGGGCAAATGATTACAGTCCAAAGGAAGTCCATAGGTGAAGCTCCAAGGTGCCAGAAAGCCTGGAGCTCCATCTTCCTAGGCACTTCCCAGATGTTACTCTTGAAGACATGTTTAGAACTTAAAACCTGGAAATATTTAAGGTTTATCTGACTCTTGGAAAGATGTATTTATATTCCTAAAGTGTAAGGAAGAATCTAGGCTCCTTTCCATTTCACCTCAAAAGAGCAAAAGTTTTTTGTCCATTCCCTCTTTTCACAAGGAAAGGGGATGAACTTTCTTCTGTATATAAATGGAGAGAATCCGTTGTCCACTATCATTCACCTATGGAATATCTGCTGCTTGAGTAAGCTGTTTGACATGCCTTTCATGGTACTCACCCCAGGGATAATGTTGGTGTTAAGAAGGAAGAAACAGGCTCAGTATTGACTGTAAGGCAGTGAATGAGAAATCTCTCTCTGTGATTCAGAATAGCTCATTTGAACATTAATATAGATGAATAGGAAAAAACCCAACAGAGTGCATGATCAAACTGACTTTTGTGAAAGAGCTAGCACCATATAGACACTCTCATGAGACTTTCCAGATTTAGTATGAGGGACTGTTCTAGGTATTACAGCATCCCGTGTAATTGTAGTGGCTTTTGAATAGCTTCCATAACTATAGAAATTGGTGGAACTTACTATGTACCACAGGAAGACAGACTTTATAGAGACTATGGTGTATCCTTGATCATTTTATTCACAAACCTTCTGCTAAATTAAGGAATTTATTTAAATAAAGAAAAAATCAACTAGTTGATTGGACTGGACAACTAATCCAGAAATACTAGAGGCCTTTTCCCCCCACATATAGAAAGATTGTTATGGATAATTTTTTTTACCACAATTATTTTCAGTTAACTTCATTAAGCATGTACTCAACCTCAGTGTCTTAAAGCTTTGTGATGTAAATGTACTCTTGTTTTTATATAGACTCTATCATTTGCTAGTTTGTACGATTATGTAGGGTCATAGAAAAAGCAAGAGAGTTCCAGAAAAACATCTACTTCTACTTTATTGACTATGCCAAAGCCTTTGACTGTGTGGGTCACAACAAACTGTGGAAAGCTCTAAAAGAGATGGGAATACCAGACAAGCTTACCTGCCTCCTGAGAAATCTATATGCAGGTCAAGAAGCAACAGTTAGAACTGGACATGGAACAATGGACTGGTTCCAAATTGGGAAAGGAGTACATCAAGGCTGTATATTGTCACCCTGCTTATTTAACTTATATGCAGAGCACATCATGGGAAATGCAGGGCTGTATGAAACAAGCTGGAATCAAGATTGCTGGGAGAAATATCAATAACCTAAGATATGCAGATGGCACTACCCTTATGGCAGAAAGCAAAGAGGAACTGAAGAGCCTCTTGATGAAAGTGAAAGAGGAGACTGAAAAAAGCTGGCTTAAAACTCAATATTCAAAAGGCGAAGATTATGGCATTTTGTCCCATCACTTCATGGCAAATAGATGGAGAAACAATGGAAACAGTGAGACTTTATTTTCTTGGGCTCCAAAATCACTGCAGATGGTGACTGCATCCATGAAATTAAAAGACACTCACTCCTTGGAAGAAAAGCTATGACCAACCTAGACAGCCTATTAAAAAGCAGAGACATTACTTTGTCTACAAAGGTCCATCTGGTCAAGGCTATGGTTTTTCCAGTAGTCATGGATGGATGTGAGAGTTGGACCATAAAGAAAGCTAAGCACAAAAGAATTGATGCTTTTGAACTGTGGTGTTGGAGAAGACTCTTGCGAGTCCCTTGGACTGCAAGGAGATCAAATGAGTCAATCCTAAAGGAAATCAGTTTTGAATATTCATTGGAAGAACTGATGCTGAAGCTGAATCTCCAATACTTTGGCCACCTGATGCAAAGAACTGACTCATTTGAGAAGACCCTGATGCTTGGAAAGATTGAATGAAAGAGGAGGAGGGAATGACAGAGGATGAGATGGTTGGATGGCATCACCGACTCAATGGACATGAGTTTGAGAAAGCTCCGGGAGTTAGTGATGGACAGGGAAGCCTGGGGTGCTGCAGTCCCTGTGGTTGCAAAGAGTCAGACACAACTGAGCAATTGATCTGAACTAAACTGATAGATTATTAACACTTTACAGTTTATAAATTGCTTTAAAATTGATCATTACATTATGTTCTTTGACAGATACAGGAGGTGGGCATTGATTCACATTTCAAAGATGGAGAAACTGAGCTAAATGTGGTGACAAGGCTTACCAAAGAGTCAAAATTTGAGAGCACGGCCTGAATACAGAATTTCAGACTCCAAGTCTATATTTGTTTCAATGACAGAACTTAACATTTTCTCAGAAAATTCTTAAATATTATGGTAGCTTAGGGAAAATTTTTCTGAAGCATTTATATATGTAGACAGAAAATACACAATAAATTTAAGATTCTGATTGGAATACATGGTTTTAAAAATGTTGAACAGTGCTTTTGGCACCATGAGAATACCCTCAGAATAGGCATTCCAATTAACTCATACTAAACTCTAATTAGTGCCTTCTGTTGATAGAAACCAGAAAATAAATTGACTTCAGATTTTGAGGTATTTCATTTTGCTGCTTTGATCATTATTAAAATGAATAATTTGGCTCTTTCTCATGAGAAGTAATTTTCAGTGAAAAAAGTTAGAAGTTCATGACTTTTTGTAAACAAGTGAAAGATTGTTTACCTTGTTTTTCACATGTAGACCTATGTTTGATGTATTTCTGGGAAGTGGTTAGCTCCATGTCCTTGTATTCCACCATCCTTATTCTCCTGTTTCACTTTACCTTAATTTTAAGTCCTATTTGATAGTTTCTAAAGCATCAAATGTCAGAGAATTTGTGAGATATGTAAGGGATATTGGTCATGGTTAACCTGCCATCTGTTTTCCATTCAAAGTTTCTGAAAAATCACATTTTGTTTAGATGTCCTCCTGTGGGACATGAAGTTGAAGAATACTTCTACTCTTCCCTCCCCACTTTATCCTTCACAGGCATTCCTCCACCAAATATCTTCCATGTACAATTCCATCTTGCTTTCTGCTTCTCAGAGGAGCCAAACTGACACAGACATGAATGCAGAAACCTGTCATTCAAGTTGCTCTTGTAAGCTTTCCTAGAGCCACGGAAAACAAGCTGTAGGATAGAGTGGACATTGTGGGTAGCAGTGGAGAAATTTAAAGAATCTGGTGTCTTGAGGATGTCAGTAAAGGCTGAAGCAACCAACCTGAATTTGTCTTATTTCTGAACTAAGTCTTTTGTGAATTCTACTCATTTCCTTATTTAAGTGAGGTTAAATGTTTTAGGTGACTTTCAACCAAAATAGAGGTTTGTAGAGTGTTTAGCTCAGTGTATGAACATAGTAATTGAGGAAGTTTAGTATATGGTTCAAAGAATGGACTCTAGACCCAGGCTTCTTTGGTTCAAACTCCGGAGTTCAAACTTGGGCAAGTAATTTAACATTATTTTCCTTATTGTTAATATGGATGATAATGTCTACCTTATATGGTCATTAGGAGGATCACATTAATGCTATACATAATGCTTTGAACAGTATCAAGCACATAAGAAGTGTTATGTTTATTACTCATAGCAGTAGTAATAAGTGCTCAACTAATATTAATAGTAGTTGCTATATTTACAGTATTACTATTATTCAAAATACACATGATTAAAATTCTGTGGAATTATGTTGAAGGAAAGAATCATTATGATTGTGATCTGGTCAGCAAAAGTAATATTATCATGTATATTGTATAATTAAAACATATTCAAGCATACCAATTAATTGGTAAGCCATTTTTTTTAACATCGACAAAATAGCAAGTCTCAGAAATAAAATGATAAAATCACTTCCATTCATGTGATAGATTTTTACTATCACACGAAATCAAGCAGTTTCAGTCTGAGCACATTTTGTTAGTCTTTCATTTATAATGGATGATTTCTGTCTATTAACAGCAGATCCATATGGGCTGCATTTTTCTCTAGTCTAGTTATATTTCCTGTTGGCTGTCTGAGTCATAACAATGGTGGATTAATAGCACTGTGTCTCCTTACTGGAGAAATATTGATTCACAGTAGTGGTGGAGAACACTACAGCCACTTCTTATTTAGCTTGAGTAAAAGTGAGGTCACTCAGTCGTGTCTGACTCTTTGTGACCCCGTGGACTGGAGCCCACCAGGCTCCTCTGTCCATGGGATTCTCCAGGCAAGAATACTGGAGTGGGTGGCCATTTCCTTCTCCAGGGGATCTTTCTGACTCAGAGATGGAACCCAGGTTTTCCGCATTGCAGTCGGATGCTTTGACCCTGCTGCTGCTGCTGCTAAGTTGCTTCAGTCGTGTCCGACTCTGTGCAACCCAATAGACGGCAGCCCACCAGGCTCTGCTGTCCTTGGGATTCTCCAGGCAAAAACACTGGAGTGGGGTGCCATTTCCTTCTCCAATGCATGAAAGTGAAAAGTCAAAGGGAAGTCGTTCAGTCATGTCTGACTCTTAGCAACCCCATGGACTGCAGCCTACCATGGCTCCTCTGTCCATGGGATTTTCCAGGCAAGAGTACTGGAGTGGGGTGCCATTGCCTTCTCCTTAACCCCTGAGCCATCTAGAACTACTGGAAACTCTAAGTTGTCATTAAAAAAGTTGATGATTTTGCCAAGTTAGTTCTTTTGCTTTTGGATAAATACTTCTCAGGGCTTATTATTTTTTTTTAATGATGTTATTGAATTATGTACTCCTGCTTGCTTGCCACCATTAGACAATACAACTACTCTGACCACACATCTAGAAAAGTATCAGCTCTCTGAATATGAGCATAACCTATAATTAATTCAGTTTGAATGATGAAATCATTTTATGAAGCCCTAGGCTAACATATTTTGATGTTTCTATATAGTCTGCAGCATTCTTCTTTTGTTCAGGTAATTTCTAGTTCATTACTGGTATGTGATCATGAATAGTGCAGACTTATAGAATTATGACTCAAAAAACCATATAAGTGTGATTTGGTATCAATAAATTAAATACTCAGTGCATAACAGTAAAGAATTTATAAATTACTAACATTTAATTTCTCTGTATTTGTCTTAATTGGGAAAAAGGTATTTAGCCAAGAAAGTATCTGAGTAGCAAAAATACATATCAGTCAAGCCTTCTGGGGAAATGAAAGTATATACTTTATCATTACCTATTTTAAAATTTTAATTTGAATTAATTTCAGACTTACAGAGTCACTTTAAGAATAGCACAAAGAACTCCAACTATCCTTCACACGTATTCACCTGTTGTTAATATTTTACCGCTGTTCCTTAATTATACTTTCTCATAGATAATACACATAATACTATTATCTAGCTTATAGTTTATATTCAAATTTTACCAGTTGCTCCAATAATGTCCCAATAATGTCGTTTTTAGCAGAGCAGGATCACACTTTCATTCCGTTTGCCATTCAACTTTAGTCTATAATGTGAATGTTACTTCAGCCCTTCTTTGTCTTTTATTATATTGACATTTTTGAAGATTCAATCAGCTAGTTCAGTCACTCAGTCTTATCCAATTCTTTGCAACCCCATGGACTGTAGCAAGCCAGGCTTCCCTGTCCACCACCAATTCCCAGAGCTTGCTCAAATTCATGTCCATTGAGTCGGTGAAGTCATCCAACCATCTCATCTTCTGTCGTCCCCTTCTCCTCCTGCCTTCAATTTTCCCAGCATCAGGGTCTTTTCAAATGAATCAATTCTTCACACCAGGTTGCCAAAGTGTTGGAGATTCAGCTTCAGTATCAGTCCTTCCAGTGAATATCCAGGACTGATTTCCTTTAAGATTGACTTGTTTGATCTCCTTGCAGTCCAAGGAAATCTCAAGCGTCTTCTCCAACACCACAGTTCAAAAGCATCAATTCTTTGCTGCTCACCTTTCTTTATAGTCCAACTCTCACATCCATACATGACCACTGGAAAAACCATAGCTTTGACTAGATGGACCTTTGTTGGCAAAGTAATATCTCTGCTTTTTAATGTGCTTTCTAGGTTGGTCATAGCTTTTCTTCCAAGGAGCAAGTGTCTTTTAATTTTATGGCTGCAGTCACCATCTGCAGTGATTTTGGAGCCCCACAAAATAAAGTCTGCCACTGTTTCCACTGTATCCCCATCTATTTGCCATTAAGTGATGGGACCAGATGCCATGATCTTTGTCTTTTGAATATTGAGTTTCAAGCCAGGTTTTTTTCACTCTCCTCTTTCACTTGCATCAAGAGGCTCTTCAGTTCTTCTTTGCTTTCTGCCATAAGGGTGGTGTCATCTGTGTACCTGAGGTTATTGATATTTCTCCCAGCAGTCTTGATTCCAGCTTGTGCTTCATCCAGCCTGGCATTTCACATGATGTACTCTGTATATAAGTTAAATAAGCAGGGTGACAATATACAGTCTTGAAGTACTCCTTTCTTGATTTGGAAACAGTCCTTTGTTCCGTGTCTGGTTCTAACTGTTGCTTCTTGACCTGCATACAGATTTCTCTTGAGGCAGTAAGCTGGTCTGGTATTGCCATCTCTTGAAGAATTTTCCACACATTGTTGTGATCCACACTGTCAAAGGCTTTGTCATACTCAGTCAAGCAGAAGTAGATGTTTTTTCTGGAGCTCTGTTGCTTTTTCTATGGTCCAGTGGATGTTGGCAATTTGATCGCTGGTTCCTCTGCCTTTTCTAAACCCAGCCAGAACATCTGGAAGTTCTTGGTTCGCTTACTGTTGAAGCCTGGTTTAAAGAATTTTATAGGCCATATATTTTGCAGAATATGCCTCAGTTTGTATTCATCTTATATCTCCTTATGTTTAAATTCAAGTCATTCGTTTGGGGTAAAAATATCATAGAAGTAATGTTGTGTCCTTTAGGCTACATTGCATTTCCCATCACCAGTGATGCTAATTTTATTTTCACATGATGTCTGCTAGTTTGCTCTGCTGTTTCTAATTAACAGGTAATCTGTGGAGAAGTGCTTTGATGCTATGTAAATATAATATATCATTCTTCAAATATCACCTAATAGTTTTAGTGGCTGTTGGTGATTCTTAGAACAAATTATTAGTATAATGGTTGCAAAATGGTGATTTTCTAATGCCATCAGTTTTATCATCACTTTTTTTGTACTGAAGGCTTTCAGACATATTTGGCTATGTGATTTTCCAGTCTCTAGCAAATGCTAAGAAGCAAATTAGAAGAGGGAATATTCAGAAAACGGGAAGACACACTGACAGCATAAGTGGCAGGTTGTAAAGGAAAAAGAAGAGGGAGAAAATATAATGATAAAATCTAAAAACTTAAAAAGCAGAGCACTGTGTACGTGCCTCTGCTCTGAGCTGAACACTTTAGGTCATAGTTTTTTTCTCATCTTGAGCCACAGAAGCATAAAAAGTCCCCACTGCAGTGACAAATACTTGGCTTAGGAAATTACTCTAGACTGTTCCAACTCTTTGCTTTATATATTTACCCCACAGTTTTCATTGTGTTGATTTTATGCCCAGAATTTCTCTCTCTGTTTGGATTTGGATGGTTTGCATGACATACAGGTTTAGCTTGTTTCCAAGATGAAACATTTTGAATTTTACCATGGCCTCCAGAAACTGTATCTCTTGGGTGAAAATGCCAAGTTCTGCACTTAGGATAGGCTTCAACCTAAACCTCTATTTTCCTTGCTGCTACCAGCCTGGAAGATGAGAGAGAATCCTCTGATGTCATTTAGTGAGAGGTCATAAAAAATTATACCCTTTAGTAAACCCTAGGTCACCTAGAAGTCACTTTTTGGAGACCAGTATGTGCTGTTCTTAGTCGTTCAGTCGTGTCCAACTCTTTGGGACCCCATGGACTGTAGCCTGCCAGGCTCCTCTGTCCATGGAGATTCTCTAGGCAAAACTACTGGAGTGGGTTGCCATGCCCTCCTCCAGGGAATAGTCCCAACCCAGTGATCAAACCCAGGTCTCCGTCATTGCAGGTGGATTCTTAACCACATTGCAGGGAAGCCCAAATTACAGTTAACTATCAATAACAAACACATTAATATATATTCACTAATGATTAATGGTTAGTGAATTAACAGAAAATGACCCTGAGACATTGAGAAAAGATAAACACATGTTTAACATAATTTATTTAATAAATAAGGAAAAAATAAATATAGGTATAAGCAAAAATAAAATTAATTTATATGATTTTACATTTAAAGTATAATTAACACATTTGTCATTTTTAATGTCTGTGTTGTTATTGTTTTAATTGTCAAGTCTTGTCTGACTCTCTTGCGATCCCCTGGACTATAGCTGGCCCAGCTTTTCTGTTCATGGGACTTCGCAGGCAAGAATACTAGAATGGATTGCCATTTTCTTCTCCAAAGGATCTTCCCAACTCAGGGATTGAACCCATGTCTCCTGCTTGGCAGGTGAATTCTTTACCATTAAGCCACCTGGAAGCACAATCTGTGTAGTATTCATCAAACAAATGAATAACTTATGTAGCTAATCATATATGCTTGAATGGCTTCCCAGGTGGTTCAGTGGTTAAAAAAAAAATCTGCCTGCCAATATAGGAGATGCAGGAGATGTGAGTCCAATCATTGGATCAGGAAGGTGCCCTGGAGTAGGAAGTGGCAACCCACTTCAGTATTCTTGCCTGGAAAATCCCATGGGCAGAGGAGCCTGGAAGGCTGCAGTCCAATGGGTCCCAAAGAGTTGGACATGAGTGACTGAGCGTGCGCACATACAGACAGACAGACATATGATTGAATGTTCAGATTGTTCCCAATTTTTCATAATTGTAAGTGATGTTAAAAAGAACAATTTATAGTAATGTACTTACAAATAAATAAGATTATTTCCTTGAAACCTGCAAATGTAATGTTTGAATTAAAGGGAATGAATAATTTGAACGACTTTGTCTTACACTTCTGAAGAACCTTTAAGAGATATGCAGTCATTTGTGGCAACCCCAGCTCTGTGATTAGATCTGATAGACAGAGTGCCTGAAGACCTATGGATGGAGGTTCGTAACATTGTGCAGGAGACCGTGATAATGACCATCCCCAAGAAAAAGAAGTGAAAAAAGGCAAAATGGTTGTTTGAGGAGGTCTTACAAATAGCTGAGTAAAGAAGATAAATGAAAAGCAAAGGAGAAAAGGAAAAATATACCCATTTGAATGTAGAGTTCCAAAAAAAAAGCAAGGAGAGATAAGAAAGCCTTCCTTAATGATCAAAGCAAAGAAATAGAGGAAAACAATAGAATGGGAAAGACTAGAGATCTCTTCAAGAAAATTAGAGATTCCAAGGGAACATTTCATGGAAAGATGGGCTCAATAAAGGACAGAAATGGTAGGGACCTAACAGAAGCAGAAGATATTAAGAAGACGTGGCAAGAATACACAGAAGAACTGTACAAAAAAAGATCTTCATGACCCAGATAATCACTTTGGTATGATCACTCACCTAGAGCCAGACATCCTGGAATGTGAAGTCAAGTGGGCCTTAGAAAGCATCACTATGAACAAAGCTAGTGGAGGTGATGGAATTCCAGTGGAGCTGTTTCAAATCCTGAAAGATGATGCTGTGAAAGTGCTGCACTCAATATGCCAGCAAATTTGGAAAACTCAGCAGTGGCCACAAGACTGGAAAAAGTCAATTTTCATTCCAATTCCAAAGAAAGGCAATGCCAAAGAATGCTCAAGCTACTGCACAATTGCTTTCATCTCACATACTAGTAAAGTAATGCTCAAAATTCTCCAAGCAAGGCTTCAACTGTACATGAATCGTGAACTTCCAGATGTTCAAGCTGGTTTTAGAAAAGGCAGAGGAACCAGAGATCAAACTGCCAACATCTGTTGGATCATTGAAAAAGCAAGAGAGTCCCAGAAAAACATCTACTTCTGCTTTATTGAGTACAACAAAGCCTTTGACTGTGTGGATCACAACAATGTGTGGAAAATTCTTCAACAGATAGGAGTACCAGACTACCTGACTTGCCTCTTGAGAAATCTGTATGCAGGTCAGCAAGCAACAGTCAGAACTGGACATGGAACAACAGACTGGTTCCAAATAGGAAAAGGAGTACATCAAGGCTGAATACTGTCACCCCACTTATTTAACTTCTATGAAGAGTACATCATGAGAAACAGTGGTTTGGATGAAGCATAAGCTGGAATCAAGATTTCCAGGAGAAATATCAATAACCTCAGATATGCAGATGACAACACCCTTATGGCAGAAAGTGAAGAAGAACTAAAGAGCCTCTTGATGAAAGTGAAAGAGGAGAGTGAAAAAGTTGGCTTAAAACTCAACATTCAGAAAAGTAATACCATGGCATCTGGTCCCATCACTTCATGGCAAATAGATGTGGAAACAGTGACAGACTATTTTTTTGGGCTCCAAAATCACTGTAGATGGCGACTGCAGCCATGAAATTAAAAGACACTTGCTCCTTGGCAGAAAAGCTATGACCAATGTAGACAGCATGTTAAAAAGCAGAGACATTACTTTGCCAACAAAGGTCTGTCTAGTCAAGGCTATGGTTTTTCCAGTAGTCATATATGCATGTGAGAGTTGGACTATGAAGAAAGCTGAGGGCCGAAGAATTAATGCTTTTGAACTGTGGTGTTGGAGAAGATTCTTGAGAGTCCCTTCGACTGCAAGGACATCCAACCAGTCCGTCCTAAAGGAAATAAACCCTGCATATTCACTGGAAAGACTGATGGTGAAGCTAAAACTTCAATACTTTGGTCACCTGATGGGAAGAACTGGCTCATTTGAATAGACCCTGATGCTGGGAGGGATTGTGGGCAGGAGGAGAAGGGGTCTACCGAGGATGAGATGGTTGCATTGCATCACCAACTTAATGGACATGAGTTTGAGTAAACTCTGGGAGTTGTTGATAGACAGGGAGGCCCAGTGTGCTGCAGTTCATGAGGTCGCAAAGAGTTGGACACTACTAAGCGACTGAACTGAGACTGAAACAGCTCTGTGTTAACATGATTTTATATTTGTAATTTAGGATATATTTTATATCTATCATCAGTGAGTTTTTTTCCAATTTTAGTTGGCATATACCTTTTCATTTTTCTAATTTTTCTTTTCTCTATTTTTGAGTTATTTTATTCTTTTCCTTTATTGAGTTATGAGAGTCCATACCTCCTTGCATCTGTATGCATATTCTTTTATATCTTATAGTAGAGTTGAGTTCTACTTCCTGGATACTTCTTAGTTCAACATTAACTATTTTGTAATCTTTTGTTCCTGTTTTAAATAGTATATCTCCTTCCATTATGTTTTCATTCATTTTATGTATTTATTTTTTATTGCTCTCACTATCACTGTTCTAAACTCTCATATGCATTTTAATGGTTCATCCAGTTGATTCTCCAGAGAAGGCGATGGCACCCCACTCCACTACTCTTGCCTGGAAAATCCCATGGGCAGAGGAGCCTGGTACGCTGCAGCACATGGGGTCGCGAAGAGCTGAACACGACTGAGAGATTTCCTTTTCACTTTCACTTTCATGCACTGCAGAAGGAAATGGCAACCCACTCTAGTGTTCTCTCCTGGAGAATCCCAGGGTCGGGAGCCCGGTGGGCTGCCATCTATGGGGTTGCACAAAGTTGGACACGACTGAAACGACTTAGCAGCAGCAGCAGCAGCAGCAGTTGATTCTCATGAAATTTCTACTAGACAATCACACTAACTATGAAAAATAGTAAACACCTCTTTATTTTGCAATGTATTTTCCCTTTATAGTAGTAAGTTGACTAATAGTCCCAGAAAAATATTAACTTATGGTAGTTATAATGGACATCATTTTCTTATTACTTTTTTTTTTTTTGGCCACTTGCTGCTGCTTGTGGGTCTTTCACTGACCAGGGATTGGACTCAGTCCCTTGGCAGGAAAAATGAAGAATCCCTAACCACTGGACCACTAGGGAATTCCCTCTTATTTTTGTCATTATATATGTTGAAATTTAACAGTTTTCATACTTGACATTATAGTTTAAATTATGTGTAAAATTCATTTAGATAACATAGAGCATACTTCTTCAATGCAAAAAAAGCACCTCACTTTTAAGTAAATTTTTAGAGAAATAATCTAAGCCATTCATAGATTTTGAATGGTGAGTAAAATGTGAAAAATCATTTTGTAAGATTCTCAAGGTTTTTGCATAACAAAATTTGTACATACTTATGATCAATTTTTTCAATTAGAAAATGTGGGTTAGATTTATTGAATGCTTCCCATTCTTTTTAGATAATTAAAGCATTAAGCCTAGTGTTCAGTATTTTAAAGAATCTTGCATACTTTATTATTTGTTGACTGTTTATTTTTACAAAAGATAGTTCAAAGCTTTCAGTAGACTTTTTTAAAGTGGTTTGTAACCATTCACACTTGCTTAATGCAAAATGGTTTGAATAAATATAATACAAAAACAAAGCAAAACAAAAAGAGAAACAATTTTATTGAATTTAGTCAACTGACTTTTTCATTGTAGTATATATTGTTCTAACTGCCTCTTTGGTTTAACTACTCTTTGTTCCATCAATAGCGTTGACTTTGGTTCAATGCTATGATCCCAGATGAAATGGAAATGTTCTTTTCACATTTTAAAAGGTAAAAAAAAATTAAAAATAAAGATGTTTTGAATTTTTAAGTATTTTCTGTTCTTTTGATATAATCCATTTTATCCTTCTGTAGGAACATCGATTTTTTTTTTCAAACATAAGAAATATAGCCAAATGAAACTGATGATCAACAGATTTGGGTTCAAAGAGCTAGTTTCCAGTTCTGCCATTTAAAGTGTATATTCATGAATGTTATGACTACCACTACAATGCACATTGAGGTTCTAAAGACAGTTTTTATTTGTATCATTCATGTTCTGTTTTTCTAAATATTTTAGTTGAGTAACATAAGAAAAATCACTGAAATAATGCCTCTTGGGTTTTAAGCATCCAAATAGTAAAGGGTGTTTTGTTTATGAAAAAGTCTCCACAGTTTTAACTGTTTTTCATTCTCAATTTAGACCTAGGAAATTTGTATCTGACTGCAATTGTCCCCTTTAAACTGCAGCAATCAACATTTTGGCAGAGTATTGGAAACGTGCTTTGCAGTTTGTGTGCACTTCTAAGGCATTACTTGCTTGACTTTTTTTCCCCACCCTCCTCCTTCTTTTGTAGCTGTCTTTGTTTCTTTTTATTTTCCTACCTTCCTTCTTTTTTCTTTTGTTTCCCTTGCTCCAGACTTAAGCAATTTTAGAGACATAGTCTTAAAAGTAGCTAGGTGCTATAACTATGTTAATTCTGTTTTCTATTATTGTCATAAATTGATTCAAAACCTTGGCTATTGATAGCCAGTGTGATGCTGATACAGAGTGACCTGGGATGATGAGAGGGGAAGAGGATGAGGGAGAGGGAGTGCAAAAGGAGAGAGAGAAAATGAAGAAGGGAGAGAGAGAAAGAGAGATTGGAAAGCAGTGGGCCTGCTTTTTTAGAAACTTGTAAGCTGGCATGGCATAGTGGAAAGTGAAGTATACTAAGGAACCTGAGTTCCAAGTTCAGACTTATTACAAGATCACTGTGTGACAGAGGTCTAAGTTACTTCTACTGTTGGGGAATCAGCTTCCTTATCTATTTAAGAAACAGAGGCACCAAGGACCTACTGTATAGAATAGGGAACTGTATTGAATATCTTGTAATAACCTATAATGGAAAAGAACCTGAAAAAGAACACACACACACACACACACACACACACACACACACACACACACACACACATATATATATATATATGCATATATACACACACACACATGACATGTATGTGCATGTATAACTGAATCACTTTGCTATATAACTGAAACTAACACAGCACAGTAAATCAACCCATATGTTAATAAAAATATTTTTTTTAAATGGAGGGACTTGTCATCTCTAAGTTCACTAGAATGTACATTCTATGCAGACAAAAATTTTGTCTCTTCCTTCTCATGTATCTCCAGCACCTAGAACCGTGTCTGGCACAGTGTAGACGCTCAATAAATGTTTGTTGAATGAGTGAGGTCCTTTCCAACTCTATTGTTTAATACTAATTTAATAATTTTTCAAGAAAAGACAGTAGCATGACAATGGTAAGTGTAAACTGGGATTAATATAGAGTGTTTGCTTTCTCTTTTCTGACACACAGCTTCTAGCATCTCCAAAACTGATAGCTAAAGTCGTACCCTGATAGGTGCCTAAGATCTCCTCTTATGCTCTTATAAAAGAAAACCTTAGGAAACCTCATTTCTAGTCCTAGATTATCCACTGCTGTTGTTCGCTATTGAGTTGCTAAGTCTTGTCTGACTCTTTGCAACCCCACCGGCTATAGCATGCCCGGCTCCATGGAGTTTTCCAAACAAGAGTATTCCTGGAGTGGGTTGCCATTTTCTTCTCCAGGGGATCTTCCTGACTCAAGGATGGAACCTGCTTCTGCTGCTTTGGCAGGCATATTCTTTACCACTGAGCCAACAGTGAAGCCCAGATTTCTCAACAGTAGAGTGCTTTTGGTCAATTATTTTCACTTTTTTGGAAAAAAAAAATTACTTATATGAAAAATGTCATATTAGAGTACTTTAACAACACATTTATTCATGCGTTTATTCATTCAGCAAAATGGAATGCCAGTGTGTGTAAGAGACTGAGATGCTTAAAGCAACTGATTTATCAGATCATTAAATCTCTAAAATTCTGTGACTGTACAAGTGTCTTTATAGGTAAAGGCATTAAAAAGGAATAACTAAATTATTTCCTGAGTTTTGCTTTATAATTTTCAATTGTATTTTGTTTCAAAAGGAAAAATGAGTTGTTATATTTATATCAGATACTTTGACTCCTACCTCTATTTTTTAATCAGAAGAACAAATTAATTAAGCTATTTTGGCTTTCTCCTTCAACAAGGACTGAGTCTTGATTCCAGCGCATATTAGCTTTTTCTCTTGGATTTCTTAGATGATGATTTTTAAATATCTGATTTTAATAAACCCCAATATTATGTATAAGCACATTGTTATAAGCAGAGCCTTTCATACATACCAGCATGTATTTATTTAAGTTTTCTTTTTTCTCCAGGAAGGGAATCCTGGAATTTTCTAAAATGTTCTCCCCTAGCTGATTCTGTGTGAGCATAAAATGGTTATTATAATTTGCCATACTTTTCTGGTTTATAAAAAGGGGAGGATATGACCTGATTTCTTGCAAGTGCATGTGGCTTCTTTATGGATATTTTATGAGGATGGGCGAGATTGGCATGATCCATCTCTGACCCATGGACCCTGCCATTATATCTGAATGGCTGTACCTTTATGTTCTTATCTTGTGTCACTGATTGCACTCTGTTCTTAGTCTCCTTCTTTGCCTAACATGCATGAACTTGTAAGTTCAGATTGAGTCATTATATTTTAAAATGTCACATCACAGCATGGTCTTCCTGCAGGTGCAACTGCTGCTTCCTGTCTGTTGTCTGCAATACTATGTTGCTTGAGTTTGAACATCAGTGGGTTCTTTGTGTTTGTGCTACTGCCAGGGTGGACAGACATTCAGCAAATGATTTCATAATGAGATTGGATTCCTTTGCTTAAAGTTGTCCATACTTTGGACTTGTGACTTGCTTTTGTTTAAAGAAACAGCTATTTGTATTTAGACAAAGAGAAAGCATGTACTTTGGATTTCTGACTTAGACATTCTCTTGGAAAGCCTAGGGATGGGCATGTGAACTAATGTTCATCATTGCCATTGATCAAGATTCATGTAGGGAGCACCTTGGTGCCTTCATTGACTGTATAAATATTTCTTTATTGTGCATTTCATGTCTAGAACTATTCTAGTGGTGAGAGAGATAAATGAATGAATTTAACTAGGACCCAAATTTGACAAAGCAATTAACAAAAAAGAAAATAAAGCATATATGTAATTGACTATAAATTAAGACTGAAAAATATAAATGATAGAAGAAAGGTACGTGTAAGTGCTCAGGAATCTAGAGGATGAAAAAATAACTCCTAGTTAAAGGAGCAGAGGAAGAAAAGAGGAAATGGCACTAGAGTTTGATTTTGGACTGCAAGTAGGTGTTGAGGTACAATCCAGTTGGGGAAGGATGTAAGCAAAGGTACAGAAATTAGGAAATCCAAGAAATATACTGGGAACAGTGACTAAAAGTAAGGTAGTCTTCCTACTAAATTATTAAGTGTTGGAAAATAAGTCTTACTATTTTTGTAACTGTGTTTTGGCACTTCTTCATTTTAAGCATGTGCCACAACTCAGACAATAAAAACTTTCAACCTCTGAAATGCCAGTTCACTTCAGTTCAATTTTTCAGTCATGTCCGACTCTTTGTGACCCCATAAACTGCAGCACACCAGGCCTCCCTGTCCATCACCAACTCCCGGGGTCCACCCAATCCCATGTCCATCGAGTCGGTGATGCCACCCAACCATCTCATCCACTATCATCCCTTTCTCCTCCTGCTCTCAATCTTTCCCAGCATCAGGGTCTTTTCAAATGAGTCAGCTCTTTGATCAGGTGGCCAAAGTATTGGAGTTTCAGCTTCAACATCAGTCTTTCCAATGAACACCCAGGAATGATCTCCTTTAGGATGGACTGGTTGGATGTCCTTGCAGTCCAAGGGACTCTCAAGAGTCATCTCCAACACCACAGTTCAAAAGCATCAATTCTTCAGCGCTCAGCTTTCTTCACACTCTCCAACTCTCACATCCATACATGACTACTGGAAAAACCATAGCCTTGACTAGACGGACCTTTGTTGACAAAGTAATGTCTCTGCTTTTTAATATGCTATCTAAGTTGGTCATAACTTTCCTTCCAAGGAGTAAGCATCTTTTAATTTCAATCACCATCTGCAGTGATTTTGGAGCCCAGAAAAATAAAGTCAGCCACTGTTGCCACTGTTTCCTGATCTATTTGCCACGAAGTGATGGGACTAGATGCCATGATCTTAGTTTTCTGAATGTTGAGCTTTAAGCCAACTTTTTCCCTCTCTTCTTTCAGTTTCATCAAGACGCTCTTTAGTTCTTCTTCATTTTCTGCCAGACCTGAGCTAAAATTTTCCTTCAGTCCTAGAAAGAGCAGTTTCTTCTGTTCAAGTTTGATTTTTTTCACTTGCCATCTTTCTTCTATTTCTTTCTGCTTTCTCTGAAGCATTAGCCTTATTCCATTGGCTGAAATATCTTTGTTTGTTTGTTTCTAATGGCTCATCTCCAGTATTCCATATACATAAACCTCTCCCAATGCAAAAATAAAAGATTCCTGTATCCATGGATTTCACTTTCTCTTATTTTTTAAAGGTAAATTTGCCAAGAGTACTGTTTACTTGCTGTCTCCATTTTCTTCCCTATATTTACTTCTCAGCTCCCTGCAACCTGATTCCCTTACTAATGACTCCATTCAAACTTCTTGACCAGGGGAAATCAGGTAGGAATACTGTATGCAGTGCTCAGAAGGCACTCATGGGAAAGGGGCATTCCTTCTCTCTTTCCTTCATGCTGGAATATGGGTATGATTGCTGGAACTCAAGCAGTTACCGTGGTTCATGAAGTAAAGGCCATGGCTTGAGAATGATGGAACAGCCCATGAAAGGAATCTATATTCCTTACGACTTTGAGAAGCCACTCTAGCTACCCTGAACTGTTTGCTTTCGGAAAAAGAAATAAACTTCTTTTTATTTAAGCTGCTGCTTTTTTTTTTTTTAAATTTCTGTCACTTTTAGCCAAATCAACTTCTAACTAATAGAATGGGTAATGTTAAGCATTCTTATAAGGCTTATAATATAATCTGTGTATCAGTGATTCATAATTCCAGGTCACTGTCTTTCTCCTAAACTTTGGTTGATTTGGGATTTCTTGCTGAGTTTATACTCATGTATAGCCATGCACATCTCAAATTCAGCATGTTTAAAAATGAAGTGTCAGACTTTATTTTTTTGGGCTCCAAAACCCTGCAGATGGTGACTGCATCCATGAAATTAAAAGACACTTACTCCTTGGAAGAAAAGTTATGACCAACCTAGATAGTATATTCAAAAGCAGAGACATTATTTTGTCGACTAAGGTCATCTAGTCAAGGCTATGGTTTTTCCTGTGGTCATGTATGGGTGTGAGAGTTGGACTGTGAAGAAGGCTGAGTGCCGAAGAATTGATGCTTTTGAACTGTGGTGTTGGAAAAGACTCTTGAGAGTCCCTTGGACTGCAAGGAGATCCAACCAGTCCATTCTGAAGGAGATCAACCCTGGGGTTTCTTTGGAAGGAATGATGCTAAAGCTGAAGCTCCAGTACTTTGGCCAGCTCATGAGAAGAGTTGATTCATTGGAAAAGACTCTGATGCTGGGAGGGATTGGGGGCAGGAGGAGAAGGGGACGGCCAAGGATGAGATTGCTGGATGGCATCACGGACTCGATGGACGTGAGTCTGAGTGAACTCCTGGAGATGGTGATGGACAGGGAGGCCTGGCGTGCTGCGATTCATGGGGTCGGAAAGAGTCGGATACGACTGAGCGACTGAACTGAACTGAACTGAACTGAAAGATGAAGTGATTTTTTTCTAATTAATTCCCTTCCTACGTTTCCAATCTCAGTTAATGTGACCCAGACAGATGCTAGATAGGAATTATGAACTTGACCACCCCTTGAACTCTAATGGTCCTCTCTTCTTAATCTTTATTGTTACAGATTTAGTTTAGACCTTAATCATTATTCTCTTGCAATACTTAATCTTTTAACTAATATTTTTACTTCAACTCTTTCCCCATCTCTAGTCTATTTATTGATCTGTTACCAGTTATATTTCTGAACAAAGGTCTGTTTTTCTCTGAAAAATATACTATCTTGCTTAAAATTCTTCAGTGAGAACTAGTTCAAGTAGAATCTTCCTAGCATGGCATGCAAGACCCTTCATGAACTGTCTCCTGCTTTCTTCTCCAGCTTTATCTCTACTTAATTGCCTTTCTGTTGCACATTATTCTTTCAATATGTTTTCCCTGCCTTGATTACCTTTCCTTACCTTCAGTTCTATATTTAGACTTAAAAATTTTATTTTATGAAAGTATTGTGGATTTACATGGTTGTGTTAGTTTCTACTGGACAACAAAATGATTTGGTTATGTATTTATATTCTTTTATAAATATTTTTCCATTATGGTTTATTACATGATACTGAATATTGTTCCCTATTCTATACAATAGGACCTGGTTTATCCGTTCTGTATATAATAGTTTGCATTGGCTGATCCCAAACTCCCCATCCTTCCTTCCCCAGTCCTCCTTCTTGGCAACCGCAAGTCTGTTCTCTATGTCTGTGAGTTGATTTTTATTTCATGGATAAGTTCATTATGTCCTATTTTAGAGTCCAAGTATAAGTGATATATGGTATTTGTCTATATTTAGACTTTTAATTGAATAATAGTGTACATACTTAGTTTGATGTTTAGGTCCTCTCTGAAGACTTTCTCACTAACCCAAGGGAGATTTGATCATTCCCTCAGGTATGCCTCACTTCACTTTCAGACTTCTATACTAATATACATAGCTATGGAAGATAACTAAAAGTAGAGAGAAGGTAAAAATATATCTTGGCATCCTCAACCCTTACTAAGGTGCCTGACAAAAGTATGTACCTAATAAATATTTATTATATTAATTAATTGAGTAGATAGTAGCATTAGAAACGAGAAGTAAATTTTAGTTAGAGAGCTATGAAAGAGGGGAAATCAGGAGGGCTTAGTCACTGATTGGATGAGGGAGGTAAGAGAAAGAGAAAAGCCCAAGATTACCCTGCTATTTTAAGCCTCAATAGTAATAGTGATGGATATGGTTTTTCAAATATGGAAAATATGAAGTACAGGGAGGGATAAATTTGGAATGGAAACTGAGATCTATTGGGGGCATTGTAAATTTAACCTGTTGGTGGTATATACACAGGTGAGAATTGGATGAAAATTTCTTGGCGTGTCATTAGACTCCCTGTACAACTGAAGCCTCCTATCACTGGATTATTTAAGGACATCACAGGATGTAATTGGTCAGTTTAGCCTGAGAGAAAACACTAGGAAGATTCATAAGACTGAAAAAATACAAGGCAGGATTCAGGTATGGACCAGGAAACAGGCATAATTGGGAATAAGCAGTCTGCTTTCTTCCATCATGTAAGAGTCTCTGCCACTCTATCAGATTCCTGTGGGCAGCCACTATGCTTCAGATGTTGATCTGTGTCAAAAGGGACTGTTGTAGTTTGGAATGATTGCATATATCTTATTCTAAGGCACTTGATCACTAACCTCTAAACCTTTCTGTCAATAGCAAGAGTATAATGGATTTGTTAAAAGTCCCCCTCTCCTCCTATGAATAAATTCATTTATCAAAAAATTATTACAAAAACTTGACAATGTAATCATAAAATGAGAGCCAGAAACATCAAGAAAACCACAAATTGCTGGTTAGGGCTTCAGCTGCACTTATTTCTGGCAAAAATGCTAAAATAATTTTTAAAATAGTCTTCATAGTAATATTATTCTCCAGCTTTTATTTTTTTCCCAGAGAAAGAAGGAAAGCAAAGCAGCAAACAATTCCAGTTTAGCTCCTAGCAATTATTCACAGAGAAGTTTCCAGCAACCTGCCAGGAAAATCTCTTCTCAGAATTATTGTCACCTTTTCATTAGAATATCAGAAAAATCAATCTCCAAGTCGAACCAGAATTCAATAAAAGAATTCAGTAAATTAAATGTTTACTAAGTGTGCTAAATATCAAGGATAAAAATGAAAAGAGACACATTCCTTGACCTCAGGGAACTCACAGTTGAATGATAGAATTCTATGCCTAAGTTTAGAAATATTTCCAAGATTTAGAAATATTTTCAAAGCCAATCTTATCTCAAGAAAACACTTGCAGAAGGGCAATTATGCACACACATAATAGGACTAGTGAACGTTGTCTTCAGAGCCCAGTAATCGCAGAGTACTTACTCTATCAAATGACATGAATACTCCTCTGATTCTTAAATTGTTATCTTTTGGGAAATTCGTTCATTCATATCCAAGGGCATCCCTGAGTTGAGATCCCAACCTTGCTAGAGGATTAGCAAGAAAGGCAGTTCCAAATAACTGAAGAAAGTCTAGACTCATGATGCCAAATAGACTATGTGCTATTGGTATGACAGAATTCTGGATAGATTTTGTAAGAAAGATAAATGCTCCAGGGAGCCATAGTTTCCGAAGTTCATGGTCTAGTGATTTGTTAGGTATTTTGTGTTAGCTGGATAAATGAACTGCATATCTTGATTATCTGAATAACTGCATCAGGAGTTAGGTATACTTTTTGAGGTAATCATAAATTTTTGCCATCCAATATGCTCAAAGAATTATTTCTTTTTTCTTTTTTTTTCAACTGATACTGAAGATATTTTATTTTGGCATATGGCTAGAGCTTGATTTCATCTATCTTGTCACTTGATGAGGCAAGTTGCCTTTGTCCCCATGGATTGTAGCTGATGCAGTGTCTCTACTTGTAAGACATTTGAAGGTATGAGGGTATACTGAGTTGCTTCAGTTGTGTCCAACTCTTTGCCGCTCTATGGACTGTAGCCTGCCAAGCTTCTCTGTCCATGGGATTATCTAGGCAAGAACACCTGACTGGGTTACCATTCCCTCCTCCAGGGCATCGTCCTGACCCAGGGATAAACCCATGTCCCTTACATCTCCTGCATTGGCAGGTGGGTTCTTTACCACTAGCACCACCTGGAAACCCCATTAGAAAGTATGTATATCTCACTTTTGAACTGTGATGCTGGAGAAGACTCCCATGAGTCCCTTGGGCTGCAAGGAGATCAAACCAGCCAATCCTAAATGAAGTCAGTCCTGAATATTCATTGGAAGGACTGATGCTGAAGCTCTAACACTTTGGCCGCCTGATGCTAAGAGGTGACTCATTGGAAAAGACCCTGATGCTGGGAAGAATTGAGAGCAGGAAGAGAAGGGGATTGGATGGCATCACCAACTCAATGGATAAGAATTTGAACAAACTCCAGGAGATAGTGAAGGACAGGGAAGCCTTGTGTGCTGCAATCCATGGAGTCGCAAAGAGTCAGACATGACTGAGCAACTGGATAGCAACAAGAACAACTCACTTTAAATATAGTAAAATAAACCCTGATTATACAGTTTAAGATTTTTAATATCATCCTTTGGTTAAATCTCTTTGCTTAATGTTTTCTGGGGGTCAAAATAATGGTTAACTATCTATGTTGACTGCAGAGAAAGCTACCACTCATTCTAACCTGTGTTTGTAGGTTTTTAGGAAGGTATTCCTAGCAGTTGCTAAAGTTGGCTTCTTCAAATTTAAATGGAAACCAATATTCTGAAGTGGTTTTGAAAGACCTGTAGGGGGGAGTCTGGAAAAAAAGGCCCTTGGTTAAGCTGAATCTGGTTGAGATACTTGAAAGCCTTGGGAACATATTTAGATAAGGATTATTTCTTAACTTATCAAGTCACTGTCAGAGGAGGAGGCCAGAATCAAAGAGGAGAACAGGATCAGAAAGCTCAGAACAAATCGAGCTCAGAGAATTACTAGGTGTTAGGCAATGAGCTGGGCATAAAAGCAAGAATGAGGTTTGAGGAAAAGTCATGTACCATTTATTGAGGCATTTTTCTAAGTCCTGAACACATTGCCTCATTTACTTTCACTTTACCTTATTTAAAAAAATAAAAAACAACTTACTAATGATAAATTGAGTTAGAGTGGTTAAATAATTTACACAAATTCTGTGACTAAAAATTGGTGTCAGTGAGATTCAAACCTAAATATTCTTTCCACCAGAGCCATTCCTCTTAACCAAGAACTGTGAACCATCAGAAGCTGAAAGTGTGATGTGGAACACGGTAGATCAGAATCAGGCTGATGAAAACAATTCAAAGGTGTATGAGAATAGAGTTGGGAGGGGAAAGAGAAGCACCATGTATACTTCAGGACTAAGGGTCTGGGAGGGTAGAAGAGAGGCAAATTGTTAACATGGAGAGTTTCTGGCACATTAAATAGCTTTTCTTGCAGGTTAACATCTGCTAAGAATTTTTCTTTTTAATAGCCATGATTTGAATTATTAATGTGATTCTGATACTGTGATTGGGAGTTATTGAAAGTAGAATTTGGGAGCATAGGAAAAAAATATAATCTTTACCTGAATGGGAAATATCAAGGCAAATTTATAGTAGTTATAAAGTTTTTTTGTGGTGGGAGGAGAGGAGGAGGGAAATGGGGGGATACTACAGCAAGTAATGGCATTGTAATTTCTGGATCTTAAAAAAGAATTTTTGTAGTCATCTGAAAGAGATTTCAGAATGAAATCTTTGCATGGATGGGATTGCATTCTGTACCTTCCCCTTTTCATCAGATTCTGGTTTCATTTCTTATTTCCTTTGAAAAATGTGATGATGGGACAGTATCCATATTATCATATGGAACTGTGCCTGGACCATTAGAAATATTGTAATGATGAGACTCTCCAAAACTTATTTTATTGAATATAGAAAGGCTTGCATGTTTCAATGTGTATGATAAGCCAATGTAGGAAGAGATACATAGATGTCTTTCATTATGGGATTATGGTTCCATAGTGCTTACCCTGGATCAGTCCTAAGAAACTTCCATATGTTGTTTGTGTTGAAGTGCTTGTTTACATATAGCAATGATTTTTGTTATTGTTGCCTTTTTAAAACTCTGAAATATTCCAAGTTTTGGCATGATACTTCTTGCACTCCTAGGAGCACTATCTGGATTATTTACCTATGCACATCCCTGAATATTTTAGAGATGACAATTCTGCTACTGGTAATCACTATCAGTACATTCTTGCAGTGACGATAGAAACTTCCCAATACTTTGTTCCTGTAGATTCCTGCATTAGGAGTCGAATGATGAGGAAGATAGACAGGCTCTATGTATCCTACCTCTGTTATATTTCTTTGTCCTTATTGGACTCAAAGTTGATGTTCAATTAAGCCAAATAATTGCTTGTGTTGAATTGGAGGAGGTCTATAACCACAGGTGGCACTGTGGTAAAGAATCTGCCCGCCAGTGCAGGAGATGCAAGAGACGTGGGTTCAATCGCTGGGTCAGGAAGATCCCCTGGAGTAGAAAATGTCAACTTACTCCAATATTCTTGCCTGGAAAACTCCATGGACAGAGGAGCCTGGCGAGCTACAATCCATGGGATCACAGAGTCAGACATGACTGAGCACACACGAACATAATCACTCAGTCCAGTTCAGTCGCTCAGTCATGTCCGACTCTTTGCGACTCCCTGAACCGCAGCACGCCAGGCCTCCCTGTCCATCATCAACTCCCAGAGTCCACCCAAACCCATGTCCATTGAGTTGGTGACGCCTTCCAACCATCTCTTCCTCTGTGTCCCCTTCTCCTCCTGCTTTCAATCTTTCCCAGCATCAGGATCTTTTTTTTAATATAAATTTATTTATTTTAATTGAAGGTTAATTACTTTACAATATTGTATCCAATGAGTCAGTTCTTTGCATCAGGTGGCCAAAGTATTGGAGCTTCAGCTTCAACATCAGTCCTTCCAATGAACACCCAAGACAGATCTCCTTTAGGATGGACTGGTTGGATCTCCTTGCAGTCCAAGGGTTATATATAATGTCAATTATCCATATAGGTGTGAGCTTCCCTGGTGGTTTAAATGGCAAAGAATCTGACTGCAATGTGGGAGACCTGAGTTCGATCGCTGGGTTGGAATGATCCCCTGCAGGAGGGCATGGAAACCCACTCAAATATTCTTGCCTGGAGAATCCCATGGACAGAGGAGCCTGGTGGGATACAGTCCATGGAGTTGGACTGTAGAGTCGGACTCAACTGAGCGAATAAGCACAGCACAGTATCCGTATAGGTGTAGGTTGTGGCTGAAACTATTCTATGAATTGACTAATACAGTGCGCTTCAAAGAGTGGGCTCCTTGAGCTACCTGCATTAGGATCCCCTGAGATGCTTAATAAAAATGCCCAAATGTCTGAGGCAATGCTTGGAATTTGCCTATTAACAAGCCCTCCATTTGATCCCATTGCACCTCAATAACTGATACTAGGCAACATTTATTGAGTACTTATTATACCAGGCAGTATGTTAAGCACCCTATATATCACCATATCAGGGACTTCCCTGATGGCTCAGTGGTAAAGAATCTACCTGCAATGCAGGAGACTTGGGTTTGATCCCTGGGTCAGGAAGATCCCCTGGAGGAAATGGTATCCTGCTCCAGTATTCTTGCCTGAAAAATTCCATGGATAGAGAAGCTTGGTGGACTATAGTCCAAAGGGTCAAAAAGTTGAATATGACTGAGCGACTAAGAGTGTGTGTGTATAACACACACACACACACACACACACACATATATATATAATTCTCATAACAACCCTGATATAGGGTCTTTTTGTTGCTATTAGGCGAGGATCCTAAAGCACAGAGACATTAAGAAACTTTTAGAACCACAAGTGATCCTATTTGAATGGAGCAGAATATGCCACTCTAAAATATGCCATTTTTATGTACTGTTTCTTTGAGTTAAAGTTACTTAAGAAGCAGCCATTGCAAGAGAGATACTATGACCCTGCTTTGCACTTCTGAAAGCAGGATATAAATCTCCCATGTGAAAGGTAGCTTCCCTGTACCAGGAAGGTAGAAGGCATTCTTCTCACCAGATACAGGAGCCTGTATAAGCAAAAACCCATTGCTGTTTCATCACTAATATCCTATCTGAAGCCCAGTTTTTTTTTTTTTTTGTCTTGACAGTTCTTCACAGCTTCATTTTTTTCTTTGTCTAAAATGTGTAAAATCCACCTGCTCTAGGCACTTCCTTGAATCACATATTTCTGTGAACTCTCTTATACATGTGAAACTAAACATGGTTTTTCCCTTGTTTAATTTTGGCTGCACTGGGTCTTCATTGTGGTGCATGGCCTTTCCCTAGTTACATCCTGCATGAACTTCTCTAGTTGTGGCACTAGGGCGACTAGTTGCGGTGCACAGGCTTAGTTGCCCTGTGGCATGTGGGATCTTAGTTCCATGACCGGGAATCAAATCTACTTCTCCTGCATTGGAAGGTGGCTTCCATTCGACCACAGAGAAGTCCCAGACTGCCGATTTTCAAAACAGTAGAGTGTAATAGAAGTGACACTTCATTCTGTAGCTCTGTGACCTTGGGAGGACAGTTGACTTGAGGATCAGAAATGAAATCACAGATGATATATGTGAGGCTGATCCCTATAGCTTAGGTCACTTTCTCAGTCCATCTGAATACAGCATGCAGAAGAGGAAGTGTTCAGTCTTTCCCTTTGCATATACAGGAGACTAGTACAACATTTTAATGTGCTTTGTTAACAAAGAACACATGTTTAAATGGAAGCAGATTTGATGAAAGAATGGAAAGAATAGTTGCTCAGTCATATCTGATGAAAAAATCATTACCATGCCTGCTTATCTCTCTCATAAGTAGAGTTCATTAAAGAGAAAGTCATGGAAAAATAATTTTAAGGGTATATAAAATCATTTGATGGTGTGCTCTTTATTTTGACCATTAACAGCTTTAATTTCCCCATTTGATTAAGAGTAGTTATAATCTAGGTTCCTTGCACAATAAAGTGTGAATTGTTGAGTTTTCTCTTGTTTATTCTTATAGTATCTTCATAAAATAATTCTCTATGTGTGCTGATCAGACACTGGAGTTCCTTAAAAATGTTTTAGGATTTGTTATATGGATAATTAATTAATTTAGAAAGATTAAATAAAAAATATTATACTCCACCCAGATTGTTAATGACTGGGATATTAAATGCACTAAGAAATGAAAGTCATTTTGTCTTAATAAGCATAACAGGTAAGAATCAATGACATAGCAGTGTGAACTTCAAAAAAGGAAATGAAGTATACCCAGTAGGAATAAAATCTATTTGCTGTGTATGAAAAGATTATTTTGATGAGTGATACAACAAGGTCCATTTTGGGTGAGTGAAATTATTTAAAGGAGTGATAACACTTGTATGTAATTAAAATTATATAAACAATATCATATAGGCACACTAATAGAGTTTTGCCAAGAAAATGCACTGGTCATAGCAAACACCCTCTTCCAACAACACAAGAGAAGACTCTACACATGGACATCACCAGATGGTCAACACTGAAATCAGATTGATTATATTCTTTGCAGCCAAAGATGGAGAAGCTCTATACAGTCAACAAAAACAAGACCAGGAGCTGACTGTGGTTCAGATCATGAACTCCTTAACCAAATTCAGACTCAAATTGAAGAAAGTAGGGAAAACTGCTAGACCATTCAGGTATGACCTAAATCAAATCCCCTTTGATTATACAGTGGAAATGAAAAATAGATTTAAGGGCCTAGATCTGATAGATAGAGTACCTGATGGACTATGGATTGAGATTCGTGATATTGTACAGGAGACAGGGATCAAGACCATCCCCATGGAAAAGAAATGCAAAAAGGCAAAATGGCTGTCTGGGGAGGCCTTACAAATAGCTGTGAAAAGAAGAGAGGCGAAAAGCAAAGGAGAAAAGGAAAGATACAAGCATCTGAAGGCAGAGTTCCAAAGAATAGCAAGAAGAGTTAAGAAAGCCTTCTTCAGTGATCAATGCAAAGAAATAGAGGAAAACAACAGAATGGGAAAGACTAGAGATCTCTTCAAGAAAATTAGAGATACCAAGGGATCATTTCATGCAAAGATGGGCTCGATAAAGGACAGAAATGATATGGACCTAACAGAAGCAGAAGATATTAAGAAGACGTGGCAAGAATACATGGAAGAACTGTACAAAAAAGATCTTCACAACCCAGATAATCATGATGATGTGATCACTAATCTAGAGCCAGACATCTTGGAATGTGAAGTCAAGTGGGCCTTAGAAAGCATCACTACAAACAAAGCTAGTGGAGGTGATGGAATTCCAGTGGAGCTATTTCAAATCCTGAAAGATGATGCTGTGAAAGTGCTGCACTCAATATGCTAGCAAATTTTGAAAACTCAGCAGTGGCCACAGGACTGGAAAAGGTCAGTTTTCATTCCAATTACAAAGAAAGGTAATGCGAAAGAATGCTCAAACTACCGCACAATTGCACTCATTTCACATGCTAGTAAAGTAATGCTCAAAATTCTCCAAGCCAGGCTTCAGCAATACGTGAACTGTGAACTCCCTGATGTTCAAGCTGGTTTTAGAAAAGGCAGAGGAACCAGAGATTAAATTGCCAACATCTGCTGGATCATGGAAAAAGCAAGAGAGTTCCAGAAAAACATCTGTTTCTGCTTTATTGACTATGCCAAAGCCTTTGACTGTGTGGATCACAATAAACTGTGGAAAATTCTGAAAGAGATGGGAATACCAGACCACCTGACCTGCCTCCTGAGAAATCTGTATGCAGGTCAGGAAGCAACAGTTAGAACTGGACATGGAACAATAGACTGGTTTCAAATAGGAAAAGGAGTACGTCAAGGCTGTATATTGTCACCCTGCTTATTTAACTTACATGCAGAGTACATCATGAGAAACGCTGGACTGGAGAAACGCAAGCTGGAATCAAGATTGGTGGGAGAAATATCAATAACCTCAGATATGCAGATGACACCACCCTTATGGCAGAAAGTGAAGAGGAACTAAAAAGCCTCTTGATGAAAGTGAAAGAGGAGAGTGAAAGAGTTGGCTTAAAGCTCAACATTCAGAAAATGAAGATCATGGCATATGATCCCATCACTTCATGGGAAATAGGTGGGGAAACAGTAGAAACAGTGTCAGACTTTATTTTTTTGGGCTCCAAAATCACTGCAGATGGTGATTGCAGCCATGAAATTAAAAGATGCTCACTCCTTGGAAGAAAAGTTATGACCAACCTAGATAGCATATTCAAAAGCAGAGACATTACTTCGCAGACTAAGGTCCGTCTAGTCAAGGCTATGGTTTTTCCTGTGGTCATATATGGATGTGAGTGTTAGACTGTGAAGAAGGCTGAGCGCCGAAGAATTGATGCTTTTGAACTGTGGTGTTGGAGAGGACTCTAGAGAGTCCCTTGGACTGCAAGGAGATCCAACCAGTCCATTCTGAAGGAGATCAACCCTGGGATTTCTTTAGAAGGAATGATGCTAAAGCTGAAGCTCCAGTACTTTGGCCAGCTCATGCGAAGAGTTGACTCATTGGAAAAGACTCTGATGCTGGGAGGGATTGGGGGCAGGAGGAGAAGGGGATGACCGAGGATGAGATGGCTGGATGGCATCACGGACTCGATGGATGTGAGTCTGAGTGAACTCCGGGTGATGGTGATGGACAGGGAGGCCTGGCGTGCTGCGATTCATGGGGTCGCAAAGAGTCGGACATGACTGAGAGACTGAACTGAACTGAACTGATGCATCAAAACCAGAGATTAGCTTTCCTTCTTGACAGTTGGAATTCAGAATTGATTTATAGTAACTGTTACAAAGGAAACCATCAGTTCAGTACAGTCGCTCAGTCATCTCGATTCTTTGCGACTCCATGGACTGCAGCACAAGAGGCCTCCCTGTCCATCACCAACTCCCGGAGTTTACTCAGACTCATGTCCATTGAGTCGGTGATGCCATCTAACTACATCATTGCCGGGGTCCAGCCCCGGTGGATCCAGGGAATTCGAAGGGTGGACGGCGTTGGCGTGGAAAGACTTGTTTATTGATTGATATAAGATTAGATTAAGAAACTATAGCGTAGTAGGAAGATTAAGTGGAGGAAGAGGGCTGAATAGCTTGGTTTACGTGGAAGGCCAATAAAATTCCAGACAAGGAATTTGCACCATCTACGTTGGGCCACCGGCGCCCGATTGAATATCTAAGGGTGCCTCGCCTTTCGCGCGGGTCTTAACAGCCAGGGCAAGTAAGTAGACCTGGCGAGCCTCCGCGCCCCAGGTGGAGATTCAGCCTGAAGTTAAAGTAAAGAGCAGAGAGAAGGAAAGGGAGAGAAGAAGAAAGAGAGAGAAAGACATGGGGGGAGCCAGAGTCCCAAGAAACCAGGCCGAGAGACTAGTTCGAGAAACTGGTCCGAGAAACTGGTCCCATCCTTTATTGTTCAGAAGGCCTTTTATACTTTTGATAAAACATGGAGATCAACGGATAACACAAAATTATGTAGTGTTCGCAGCCCAGACTCTTTCTGTACAATATTTTGTATACAAAAGGTCTCAGGTGATTTACATTATCTTCTGGCCAAGAGGCTTGTTAACACTTTTTGGCTCTCTTCCTTAATGAATGTTAATTTTGTTTCCCCTGAAGTGTTTTTCTTTAATCTGCATCTCCTTAAAGCATTAAAGTTACATCTCTATAGAACAAAGGTGCAGTGGGATATAACAAAGAAGGTACTTAACTCAAAGATCTAATGTTGCTAATACCAGGTCTACTACTTGTTTTTCTATATACCAACTGTATCTAAAAATAAAGGATATGAAAATTTGGCAGCAAGCATTGACTCAACGAATGAAACTTTTAATCAGTCCTATTCTAAAGATTTTGACTCCCCGGAAGCCCCTACATTCCTAGGATGTTTTAAGCTTCCTGTGCCTCCTGCGGTCAGGAGGCCTCAAACAGTCACACGCGCAGCTGTACGAGTCCTGCAGGCAGGCTAGAAAGCCATCAGAGGGTTTTTTTTGATTGAAACACTCTTTCAAATGCAGAAGACTAAAGCCCTGAATTGACTTTTTCCAGAAAATGTCAGAAGAGTGGAAAAGCAGAGCACAAAAGCCGGCAGATTTTTGTTGGGGTACATGCTTAGGAATTTCCAGAGGGGTCCCTGAAGTCTGAACACGCCTTGCGTATGTCAGCTTCCTTCCTCATGACCTTGTCACGGGCGGGATTCCTCACACTGGCTTCCGGCACATCATCTTCTGTGGTTACCTTCTCCTTCTGCCTTCAATCTTTCTCAGCCTCAGGGTCTTTTCAAATGAGTCAGTTTTTTCCATTAGGTGGCCAAAGTATTGGAGTTTCAGCTTCAGCATCAGTTCTTCCAATGACTATTCAGGACTGATTTACTTTAGGATGGACTGGTTGGATTTCCTTGCAATCTAAGGGACTCTCAAGTGTCTTCTCCAATACCACAGTTCAAAGCATCAATTTTTCAGTGCTCAGCTTTCTTTATAGTCCAACTCTCACATCCATACATGACTACTGGAAAAACCATAGCTTTGACTAGATGGACCTATGTTGAGAAAGTAATGTCTCTGCTTTTTAATATGCTGTCTAGGTTGGTCATAGCTTTTCTTCCAAGGAGCAAGCATCTTTTAATTTCATGGTTGCAGTCACCATATCTGCAGTGATTTTGGAGCTCCCCCAAATAAAGTCTGTCACTATTTCCATTGTTTCCCCATCTATTTGCCTAGAAGTGATGGGAATGGATGTCATGATCTTAGTTTTCTGAATGTTGAGCTTTAAGCCAACTTTTTCACTCTCTTCTTTCACTTTCATCAAGAGAGTCTTTAGTTCTTCACTTTCTGCCATAAAGGCGGTGTCATCTGCATATCTGAGGATATTGATCTTTCTCCCAGCAATCTTGATTGCAGCTTGTGCTTCATTCAGTCCAGCATTTCTCATGATGTACTCTGCATATAAGTTAAATAATTAGGGTGACAATATACAGCCTTGATGTACTCCTTTCCTGATTTGGAAGCAGTCTGTTGTTTCATGTCCAGTTCTTACTGTTGCTTGCTGACCTGCATACAGATTTCTCAGGAGGCAGATCAGATAACCTGGTATTGCCAACTTTTAAAGAATTTTCCACAGTGTGTTGTGATCCACAGAGTCAAAGGCTTTGGCATAGTCAGTAAAGCAGAAGTAGATGTTTTTCTGAAACTCTCTTGGTTTCTCACTGATCCAAGAGATATTGGCCATATGATCTCCGGTTCCTCTGCCTTTTCTAAATCCAGCTTGAACATCTGGAAATTCATGGTTCACGTATTGCTGAAGCCTGGCTTGGAAAATTTTGAGCATTACTTTGCTAGTGTGTGAGATGAGTGCAGTTGTGCAGTAGTTTGAGCATTCTTTGGCATTGTCTTTCTTTGGGATTGGAATGAAAACTGACCTTTTCCAGTCCTGTGGCCACTGCTGAGTTTTCCAGATTTGCTGGTACATTGAGCTCAGAATTTTCACAGCATCATCTTTCAGGATTTGAAATAGCTCAACTACAATTCCATCACCTCCACTAGCTTTTTTCATAGTGAATCTTCCTAAGGCACCCTTGACTTCACATTCCAAGATGTCTGGCTCTAGTGAGTGATCACACCAATGTGATTATCTGGGTCATTAAGATCTTTTTTGTATAGCTCTTCTGTGTATTCTTGCCACTTCTTCTTAATATCTTCTGCTTCTGTAAAGTTCATACCATTTCTGTCCTTTACTGTGCCCATCTTTGCATGAAATATTCCCTTGGTATTTCTAATTTACTTGAAGAGATCTCTAGTCTTTCCCAATCTATTGTTTTCCACTGAGCAAGGCTTTTTATCTCTCCTTGCTATTCTTTGGAACTCTGCATTCAAATGGCTGTATCTTTCCTTTTCTCCTTTGGCTTTCACTTCTCTTCTTTTCACAGCTACTTGTAAGCCCTCCTCAGACAGCCATTTTGCCTTTTTTCATTTATTTTTCTTGGGAATAGTCTTGATCCCTGCCTTCTGTACAATGTCATGAACCTCCGTCCATAATTCTTCAGGTACTCTGTCTATCAGATCTAATCCCTTGAATCTATTTTTCACTTCCACTGTATAATCTTAAGGAATCTGACTTAGATCATACCTGAATGATCTAGTGGTTTTCCCTTCTTTCTTCAAGTCTGAATTTGACAATAAGGAGTTCATGATCTGAGCACAGCTTCCTGTCTTGTTTTTGCTGACTGTATAGAGCTTCTCCATCTTTGGCTGCAAAGAATATAATCAATCTGATTTCAATATTGATGATCTGGTGATGTCCATGTGTAGAGTCTTCTTTTGTGTTTTTGGAAGAAGATGTTTGCTATTACCAGTGTGTTTTCTTGCCAAAACTCTATTAGCCTAGGAAACCATAGATCTTAACATTTTGGCTCTACACATCAACATAAGTAAGACTGTAGCTCATTCAAAGAACATTCCATAATAAACCAGAGCAAAATAAGATTAATGTTGATATTAGAAGGGGTCAATTGCATATGCAGATTGTATAAAGGATCAAAATTCTTGAGGATGTTAATTCTATATGATATCAAACAAAACAGCTTGTTGAAAAGCTTAAAAAAATTAAACTATTTATTTGGTGTACTGTAAAACAAAGAAATAAAGCTTGTTTCACTGCATCAAATTTTTTTGAAAATTGAATTTCCTCAGTAGGTATGTGTAGACATGATACACATTACATGAGAATTCCTAATACATATTAACATATATTTTGAATCTGCAATAATTGACACAGCTATGCAGTGCAAAAAAAAAACTGTGCAAGAAGTAAATGGATTACAATAAAGAGTCCATAAAAAGATCAAAATAATATGTGGAAATTTGATCTATATTAACACGGTCATTTCTTGGCAATAGAGAAAGGATACATGGTTTTGAGACAAGAGGAAAAGAAATAAAGATGGATTCTTACCTCTTGATTTGCACCAAAACAAATTTTAAATGAATCAAATACTTAAATATAAGTCATAAAAGTACTGAAAAAAGTGATTTTATGTATTTGTATCTTGAAGTTCATTAGATTTTTATGACTAGGACCTAAAAACCCACAAGCCATGCATTTGTCTATAAAAATTAAAATACAAAGCAATGGAAATATGTTGTAGTGTAAAAGTGAAAAAAGTCTAAAAATTTAACTGGGAAAATAATTTGTATACATATGACAGAGGACTTTTTTTTTTAATTTACAAGATACTCCTATATGCCAATAAGCAAAATGATGGGCAACATCATAGAAACAGGCTGCTTACAGCAAAGGATATATAAATTTAAAAGAGACATATGAAATGATGCTCAACTTTGTTCATAATTAAAGGGTTGCAAAGTAAAACAGCAATGTAATCCCATGTCACCTAGATCAGATTTAAAAAGATTAATAAATATCATGATTAAAAAACATAGTACCTATTATTGGAGCAGTACAGGAAGCAGATGCTCTATGCATGACTGATAGTAGTATAAACTGGGACAACATTTTTAGACAGCAATTTTGCAATAGCTATTAAAATTCAAAATCACTTGACTCTCTCAATTCCACAATTAGGAATTTACTAAATGATACACTCATAAAAGTGTGCCAAATATGCCCACAAGGATGTTCATTGCAGCATTATCTACAGTAATAGTAAACTGAAAAATTTCAATGTCCATCAATAGGGGATCAGTAAATAAATTATGGTATACTAATATAATGCAGTAGTAGAAAAATGAGTTAGATCTGCTTATGCAGTTATGGGGCGATATCTAAAATATAATAAGTGAAAACTGTAAGCCACAGTATAGTGAAAACTGTAAGCCACAGTATAGTGTGATACCATTAGTAAGTAACCGGTCCAAGAATGCTGGGAGCAACCCCCAAAAGGGAGCTCCTTTGGGATTGCTGGGCCACCTGAAGACCACTTTTGCCCAAACTGCAAGAGCAACTCCACAACCCAGATTGCCACTGGCCTAGTAGCTTCTCTCCAACATGAGGGTTTGTATGTTACCGTGGGTTCCAGGCTCTCTAGATGCTTTGCATCTGGGGTTTTTCAGCACTTCTTAAACAGCTGACACTCACGCCCTTCTCTGTTGGAGCTCACAGTATTTTTTCCTCTCTCTAGAAAAGCCATTTTTGTGCTGACGCCCCCACCCCCCAAAAAAAAAATAGGGAGCAGCAGTGGGCCTGGTCCCTTTCCTGGGACACAGCCATGGTATTTTCAACAGACAGTGGGTTTCCCTGTTGGATGTCAATGGAGGAAAAACCTCATGATTTTTCGTGCTATCACTTAGCTTCCCCAGTAAAGCTTTCCCTTAATTTATCCCACATTACACTGTTGAATTTGCCCTGACTCACTCTGCTATAATATATATTTGCAGTTATGTGCAAAATGTTTTCTGAAGAATATCCAAAAAACTGTTACCAGAGATTAGGGAGTGATTTGTATAGGCAAGGAGACTTAAAATTTTCTACTCATTTCAGCAGAGTTGATTTCTTAGTTGTTTCTTTCACTTTATCCTTAATTTCCTCATTAGATTGAAAGTACAAAATAATAATGCTTAAAAAGCATATAAAATTAAAAAAATAACAATCTTTTATCCCACCCCAATTCTTTTGCTATTCCCTTCTAGATAACCAATGTTAAGAGTTTGGTCTGTCGAGTTTCATGCCTTCTATGTTCATGCACACATATACGTGCATATATTTTCTTTTGCAAAATTCATTTCTGCAAATTGTTTTTTAATATTATTTATTTATTATTTTTTCTGTGCTTGGTCTTCGTTGCTTCTTGGGCTTTCTCTAGTTGTGGGGAATGGGGCTACTCTGTAGTTGTGATGTATGGGCTTCTCACTGTGGTCACTTCTCTTGTTGTGGAGCATAGACTCTATGGTGGACAGGCTTCAGTAGTTGTGGCACCTGGGCTTAGTACTTGCAGCTCCCAGGCTCTATAGCATGCAGGCTTTGGTAGTTGTGGCTTGCAGGCTTAGTTGCTCCATGCATGTGGGATCTTCCAGACCAGTAATCAAACCCTTGTATTCTAATTTGGCAGACATATACTCTGCCACTGAGCCACCAGTCAGTCAGTCAGTTCAGTCACTCAGTGGTATCTGACTTTTGCAACCCCATGAACCACAGCACGCCAGGCCTCCCTGTCCATCACCAACTCCCGGAGTATACTCAAACTCATGTGCATTGAGTTGGTGATGCCATCCAGCCATCTCATCCTCTGCCGTCCCCTTCAACTGCTGCCCTCAATCTTTCCCAGCATCAGGGTCTTTTCAAATGAGTCAGCTCTTCGCATCAGGTGGCCAAAGTATTGGAGTTTCAGCTGCAATGTCAGTCCTTCCAATGAACACCCAGGACTGATCTCCTTTAGGATGGACTGGTTGGATCTCCTGGCAGTCCAACGGACTCTCAAGGGTCTTCTCCAACACCACAGCTCAAAAGCTTCAATACTTTGACGCTCAGCTTTCTTTATAGTCCAACTCTCACATCCATACATGACTACTGGAAAAACCATAGCCTTGACTAGACGGATCTTTGTTGACAAAGTAATGTCTCTGCTGTTTAATATGCTATCTAGGTTGGTCATAACTTTTCTTGCAAGGAGTAAGCGTCTTAAATTTCATGGCTGCAATCACCATCTGCAGTGATTTTGGAGCCCCCCAAAATAAAGTCAGCCACTCTTTCCACTCTTTCCTCATCTGTTTCCCATGAAGTGATGGGACCAGATGCCATGATCTTAGTTTTATGAATGTTGAGCTTCAAGCCAAATTTTTCACTCTCCTCTTTCACTTTCATCAAGAGGCTCTTTAGTTCTTCTTCACTTTCTGCCATAAGGGTGGTGTTATCTGCATATCTGAGGTAATTGATCTTTCTCCCAGCAATCTTGATTCCAGCTTGTGCCTCTTCCAGCCCAGCATTTCTCATGATATACTCTGTATAGAAGTTAAATAAGCAGGGTGACAATATACAGCCTTGACACACTCCTTTTCCTATTTGGAACCAGTCTGTTGTTCCATGTCCAGCCATTGTTTCCTGACCTGCATATAGGTTTCTCAAGAGGCAGGTCAGGTGGTCTGGTATTCCCATCTCTTTCAGAATTTTCCACAGTTTATTGTGATCCACACAGTCAAAGGCTTTGGCATAGTCAATAAAGCAGAAATAGATGTTTTTCTGGAACTCTTTTGCTTTTTCAGTGATCTAGTGGATGTTGCCAATTTGATCTCTGGTTCCTCTGCCTTTTCTAAAACCAGCTTGAACATCTTGAAGTTCGTGGTTCACGTATTGCTGAAGCTTAGCTTGGAGAATTTTGAGCATTACTTTACTAGCGTGTGAGATGAGTGCAATTGTGCAGTAGTTTGAGCATTCTATGGCATTGCCTTTCTTTGGAATTGGAATGAAAACTGACCTTTTCCAGTCCTGTTGCCACTGCTGAGTTTTCCAGATTTGCCACCAGGGAAGCCCACAAATTAATGTTTTCACTTCTATACCTGATTGATTCCTGCATATAATTTTTAACTAGTTTCTTGTAGCTTCATGATATCTCATAGTATAGTTTCCTTTACCATTCCTCCGTGATGGATATTCTATATGATAAGCAGGATTGCCAATGGGATTACTGGGTCAATGGTTTTGTATATAACGTTTAATAGATTTGGCCAGAGTATTGACTACAATGTTTAGCAATTCTTTCTCACACCAAAAATATGTGTCTGTTTTTCTGTAGTTTAACTGCACTAAAAGTTATCAGTTTTTGAAATGCTTCTCAACAAGGTGTAGGATCGAAACGGTATTTCATCATTTTTATTTGCACTTTTACATGAATAAAATTGAACAGCATGTCATATATTAATTGACCAATTTAAATTTGCCTTCAAAATCAACGGATCCAAATTGTTTTTATAAAACTTCAAAAAGAAAAATTTCCCATTTTACAAATAATTCTTGTTATTTCAAAAGGGTAAGATTTCCCTGATTCATTCTTTACAGATAAACATGATACCAAATCTGATAAGCACAAAAAGGAAAAGTAGGTCAGTGGTACTCAGTGCTAGTCACACAGTATAATCATTTGGTGAACTTTTGAAAAATGCATCTATGGACACCTTATCTTTGACAAAGGAGGCAAGAATATACAATAGAGAAAAGAAAATCTTTTTAACAATTGGTGCTGGGAAAACTGGTCAACCACCTGTAAAAGAATGAAACTAGAACACTTTCTCACTCAGACTCACGTCCATCGAGTCCGTGATGCCATTCAGCCATCTCATCCTCAGTCGTCCCCTTCTTCTCCTGCCCCCAATCCCTCCCAGCATCAGAGTCTTTTCCAATGAGTCAACTCTTCGCATGAGGTGGCCAAAGTACTGGAGTTTCAGCTTTAGCATTATTCCTTCCCAAGAAACCCCAGGGTTGATCTCCTTCAGAACGGACTGGTTGGATCTCCTTGCAGTCCAAGGGAACCTCAAGAGTCTTCTCCAACACCACAGTTCAAAAGCATCAATTCTTCGGTGATCAGCCTTCTTCACAGTCCAACTCTCACATCCATACATGACCAAGGGAAAAACCATAGCCTTGACTAGACGGACCTTAGTCGGCAATGTAATGTCTCTGCTTTTGAATATACTATCTAGGTTGGTCATAACTTTTCTTCCAAGGAGTAAGCGTCTTTTAATTTCATGGCTGCAGTCACCATCTGCAGTGATTTTGGAGCCCCCCAAAATAAAGTCTGACACTGTTTCCACTGTTTCCCCATCTATTTCCCATGAAGTGATGAGACCAAATGCCATGATCTTCGTTTTCTGAATGTTGAGCTTTAAGCCAAATTTTCTCTCTCCTCTTTCACTTTCATCAAAAGGCTTTTTAGTTCCTCTTCACTTTCTGCCATAAGGGTGGTGTCATCTGCATATCTGAGGTTATTGATATTTCTCCCGGCAATCTTGATTCCAGCTTGCGTTTCTTCCAGTCTAGCGTTTCTCATGATGTACTCTGCATATAAGTTAAATAAGCAAGGTGACAATATACAGCCTTGACGTACTCCTTTTCCTATTTGGAACCAGTCTGTTGTTCCATGTCCAGTTCTAACTGTTGCTTCCTGACCTGCATACAGATTTCTCAAGAGGCAGGTTAGGTGGTCTGGTATTCCCATCTCTTTCAGAATTTTCCACAGTTTATTGCGATCCACACAGTCAAAGGCTTTGGCATAGTCAATCAATCAGAAACAGATGTTTTTCTGGAACTCTCTTGCTTTTTCCATGATCCAGCGGTTGTTGGCAATTTGATCTCTGGTTCCTCTGCCTTTTCTAAAACCAGCTTGAACATCAGGGAGTTCACGGTTCACATATTGCTGAAGCCTAGCTTGGAGAATTTTGAACATTACTTTGCTAGCATGTGAGATGAGTGCAATTGTGCAGTAGTTTGAGCATTCTTTGGCATTGCCTTTCTTTGGGATTGGAGTGAAAACTGACCTTTTCCAGTCCTGTGGCCACTGTTGAGTTTTCCAAATTTGCTGGCATATTGAGTGCAGCACTTTCACAGCATCATCTTTCAGGATTTGAAACAACTCAACTGGAATTCCATCACCTCCACTAGCTTTGTTTATAGTGATGCTTTCTAAGGCCCACTTGACTTCACATTCCAAGATGTCTGGCTCTATATTAGTGATCACATCATCATGGTTATCTGGGTCATGAAGATTTTTTTTGTACAGTTCTTCCATGTACTCTTGCCACCTCTTCTTAATATCTTCTGCTTCTGTTAGGTCCATACCATTTCTGTCCTTTATAGAGACCATCTTTGCATGAAATGTTCCCTTGGTATCTCTAATTTTCTTGAAGAAATCTCTAGGCTTTCCCATTCTGTTGTTTTCCTCTATTTCTTTGCATTGATCACTGAAGAAGACTTTCTTATCTCTTCTTGCTACCATACACAAAAATAAACTCAAAATGGATTAAAGATCTAAATGTAAGACCGACCCACCTCCCAGAATATTGGGAAAAAAGCAAAAATAAAAAAATGGAACCTAATTAAAATTAAAAACTTCTGCATAACAAAAGAAACTGTAAGCAAGGTGAAAAGACAGCTTTCAGAATGGGAAAAATAATAGCAAATGAAGCAACTGATAAAGAATTAATCTCAAAAATATACAAGCAGATTTTGCAGCTCCATTCCAGAAAATTAAACGACCCAATCAAAAAATGGGCCAAAGAACTAAACAGACATTTCTCCAAAGAAAACACATAGATGGCTAACAAACACATGAAAAGATGCTCAACATCACTTCTTATCAGAGAAATGCAAATCAAGACCACAATGAGGTACTATTTCACACTGGTCAGAATGGCTGCTATCCAAAATTCCGCAAACAATAAATGCTGGAGAGGGTGTGGAGAAAAGGGAACCATCTTATACTGTTGATGGGAATGCAAACTAGTACAGCCACTATGGAGAACAGTGTGGAGATTCCTTAAAAAAGTGGAAATAGAACTGCCATATGACCCAGCAATCCCACTGCTGGGCATACACACTGAGGAAACCAGAATTGAAAGAGACACGTGTACCCCATTGTTCATTGCAGCCCTGTTTATAATAGCTAGGACAGAGAATCAACCTAGATGTCCATCAGCAGATGAATGGATAAGAAAGCAGTGGTACATATATGCAATGGAGTATTACTCAGCCATGAAAAAGAATACATTTGAATCAGTTCTAATGAGGTGGATGAAACTGGAGCCTATTATACAGAATCAAGTAAGCCAGAAAGAAAAACACCAATAATATGGAATTTAGAAAGATTAAGATAATGATAACCCTGTATTCGAGATAGCAAAAGAGACACAGACGTATAGCACAGTCTTTTGGACTCTGGGAGAGGGCGAGGGTGGGATGATTTGGGAGAATGGCATTGAAACATGTATAACATCATATGTGAAACAAATCGCCAATCCAGGTTTGATGTATGATACAGGATGCTCAGAACTGGTGCACTGGGATGACCCAGAGGGATGGTATTGGAGGGAGGTGGGAGGGGTGTTCAGGATGGAGAACACGTGTACACTCGTGGTGGATTCATGTTGTTGTATGGCAATACCAATACAATATTGTAAAGTAATTAGCCTCCAATTAAAATAAATGAATTTATATTAAGAAAAAAAAGAAAAATGCTCATGTCTAGGACCCACCAAAGAGTTTCTGATTTTATTTTTGAGCTATAACCTGAGAATTATATTTCTAATGTACTATATTTCTAATGTACTTATTCTTCTACCTTATTCTTATTCTTTTACCAGATTCTAAATGAAATACTAACAGATTGAATCAGTTCATTAAAGGAAAATACCCTATAATTGCACACAGTTTATAGAAAAATAAAGATGCTTCAACATGACAAAATCTATGAACATAATGCATTACCCACCCCTCCCCACCCAAATTGAAGGAGAAAGACCATATAGTTATATCAGTAAATGTGTAAATGCTGTTTACTAAAATTCAGCCGGCATTTCTAAAACTATCTCAGGGTATATTTGGACTAGAAACCATTATCATAGTAAAACTTCTTATTATGTGCCATAGGAATATTATAAAGTGAGATATACTAAAGTTATTAAATTCCCATTAAAGTCAGGATCAAGTCAGGAATGTTCATTTTAAGCAATAGTAAGTATTATTTTGGAGATCTGGCTAATGCACTGAAACAGTAGAGAAATGATACAAATTTTAGAAATGAAGAGACAATTACAAGCATGTCATGCAGTTGTATGTATTGAAAATCCAAAAGAAAATAAAACATAGGAGCATTTGCAAGTTAATGTTGTAAAGTAAAAAGGATAAACTGTAACTATAGAAAATAAATAGCTTTTATTTATACTAGGAAAAAGTAGTTAGAAAACCACATGGAAAATATATCACATTTGTAATAATTATAAAAATATGAAATACCTGAGATTAAATTTAGTAAAAAAAACTTATAAGACCTACATGAAAAGAGTTATAACATTTTGTTGAAAGATTTTAAAAAGGTCTCCCCAAATGGAAAGTGATACCATGTTTCTGTATAAAAGAATATTTAAAAATGTCAGTTACATCCCAGTGAAATGTAATACACTAAAACACACATGCAAACACGTGCACATGTACTCATACACTATCCTGAATATTTTTAAGTTGAAATTAGATGGAATTGTTTAAGTTCAAATGGAAGAATTAATGCCTGACAATATTTAAGAAACCTATGATAATAAGAATGCTTCATAGGGATTAGCTTTGTCAGATATTAATAGTACCATCAGAATAGATGGATAGGTGATAGATAAAAATTATCCATCTACATAGATGCTCCCCTTCATGGATCATAGCCTTGTCATGGTGAAGGGGCTTGTTTAAATCAGTGAGCCATGTCTTGTAGAGCCATCCAAGACAGCTGGGTTATAGTGAAGTGTTCTAACAAAACATGGTCCACTGGAGGAGGGAGTTGCAAATTACTCCAGTATTCTTGCTGCGAGAACCCCATGAACAATATGAAAAAGCAAAAAGATATAACACCAGAAGATGAGTGCCCCCAGCTTGGAAGGTGTCTGACACACTACTGGGGAAGAGAGGGCAATTGATAATAGCTTCAGAAAGGGTGAACTGGCTGGGCCAAAGTGAAAATGCCACTCAATTGTGGATGTGTCTGGTGGTGAAAGTAAATTTTGATGTTCTAAGAACAATTTTGCATAGGAACTGGGAATGTTAGGTCCATGAATCAAGGTAGATTGGCTGTAGTCAAGCAATGTTCACAAGCGTGAACATTGACATTTTAGAAATCTGAACTAAAATGGACTGGAATGGGCAAATATAATTCAGATGACCATTATATCTACTACTATGGGCAAGAATCCCCTAGAAGAAATGGAGTGGCCCTCATAGTCAACAAAAGAGTCTGAAATCCAGTACTTTGGTGCAGCCTCAGAAACGACAGATTGATCTTGGTTCATTTCCAAGGCAAACCATGCAATATCACAGTAATCCACGTCTATGCCCTGACCAGTAATGCTGAAGAAGCTGAAGTTGAATGGTTCTAAGAAGACCTACAAGACCTTCTAGAACTAACACCAAAAAAATGTCCTTTTCATCAGAGGGGATTGGAATACAAAACTAGGAAGACAAGAAATACCTGGAATAATAGGCAAGTTGGCCTTGGAGTACAAAATGATGCAGGTCAAAGGCTAACAGAGTTTTGTCAAGAGAATGCACTGCTTATAGCAAACACCCTCTCCCAACAACACAAGAGACAACTCTACACTTGGACATCACCAGATGGTCAATACCAAAATCAAATTCATTATATTCTTTGCAGCAGAAAATGGAGCTCTATATAGTCAGAAAAAATAAGACCGGGAACTGACTGTGCTCAGATCATGAACTCCTTATTGCAAAATTCAGACTTAAATTGAAGAAAGTAGGGAAAACCAGTAGGCTATTTGTGTATGGCCTAAATTAAATCCCTTACAATTATACAATGGAAGTGACACATAGATTCAAGGGATTAGATCTGATAGACAGAGTGCCAGAAAAACTATGAATGAAAGTTCATAACATTGTACAGGAGTCAGTGACCAAAACCATCTCAAAAAAAAAAAAAATGAAAAAAGGTAAAGTGGTTGTCTCAGTAGGTCTTAGGAACAGCGGAGAAAAGAAGTGAGAGGCAAGGGAAAAAGGGAAAGATATACCCAACTGAATGCAGAGTTCCAGAGAATAGCAAGGAGAGAAAAGAAGGTCTTAAATGAACAATGCAAAAATAGAGGAAAACAATAGAATAGGAAAGAGTAGAGATGTTTTTCAAGAAAATTGGAGATATCAAGGGAATATTTTGTGCGAGGATGGGTATGATAAAGGACAAAAATGGTAAAGAAATAAGAGAAGCAGAAGAGATTAAGGAGAGGTGGCAAGAATACACACTTGAACTCTACAAGAGAGGTCTTAATGACCCAGATAACCAGGATGGTGTGATCACTCACCTAGAGCCAGTTATCCTGGAATGTGAAGTCAAGTGGGCCTTAGGAATTATTACTACGGATGAAGCTTATGGAGGTGATGGAATTCCAGCTGAGCTATTTCAAATTCTAAAAGATGATGCTGTGAAAGTGCTTCACTCAATATGCCAGCAAATTTGGAAAAGTCAGCAGTGGCCACAGGACTGGAAAAGGTCAGTTTTCATTCCAATCCCAAAGAAAGGCAATACCAAAGAATGTTCAAACTATGTAAAATTGTGTTCATTTCATATGCTAGTGAGGTTATGCTCAAAATCCTTCAAGCTAGACTTCAACAGTATGTAACTGAGAAATTCCAGATATATAAGCTGGGTTTAGAAAAGACAGAGAAACCAAAGACCAAATTGCCAAAATCCCTTGGATCATAGAAGAAGGAAGGAAATTCCAGAGAAACATCTATTTTGGCTTCATTGACTGCAATAAAACCTTTGACTGTGTGGATCACAACAAACTGGAAAATCCTTGAAGAGATGGAAATAGCAAACCATGTTACCTGTCTCCTGAGAAACGTGTATGTGCATCAAGAAACAACAATTAGAACCAAACATGGAACAACAGACTAGTTCAAAATTGAGGAAGGAGTACTACAAGGCTATGTATTATCATCTTGTTTATTTAACTTGTATGCAGAGGACATCATGCAAAATACTGAGCAGGATTAATCACAAGCTGGAATCAAGATTGTTGGGAGAAATAGCAACCTCAGATATGAACATGATACTGCTCTAATTGCAGAAACCAAAGAGCCTTTTGATGAGGGTGAAAGAGGAGAGTGAAATAGCTGGCTTAAAACTCAGCATTCCAAAGACTAAGATCATGGCATCCAGTCCCATCATTTCCCGTCAAATAGAAGGGGAAAAGAGGAAGCAATGACAGATTTTATTTTCTTGGGTTCCAAAATCACTGCAGACTGTGACTGCAGCCATGAAATTAAATACACTTGCTCCTTGGAAGAAACACTATGACAAACCTAGACAGCATATTAAAAAGCAGACACATCACTTTATCAACAAATGTCCATATTGATGGTTTTGAATTGTGGTGCTGGAGAACACTCTTAAGAGACACTTGGACTGCAATGAGATCAAATAAGTCAATCATAAAGGAAATCAACCATGAATATTCATTGGAAGAACTGATGCTGAAGCTGAAGCTTCAATATTTTGGCCACCTGATGCGAAGAGCTGACTCATTGGGAAAGACCCTGATGCTAGGAACAATTGAAGGCAAAAGGAAAGGGGACGACAGAGGATAAAATGGTTATATAGCATCACTTACTCAATGGACATAAATTTGAACAAATTCTGGGAGATAGTGAAAGACATGGGAGCCTGGAGTGCTGCAGTCTATGGTGTCGCAAAGAGTCAGACACAACTTAGCGACTGAACAACAACAACCTAGATGCTCTCCTTGACCAAAATTTTGTCAGGTCCTCTCGTCCTCTTCTCAGTGAGGCCTTGAACTTGGACTTTAGTGTCCCTCCTCATTGGGCTTGCATTGCCCAGTTTTAGAAAGAATCTTATTAAGTCAATTTAGTGAGAATCCCCTACCATTGATATCTGATCAAATTTCTCATTTCCTGCCATACCCCAGGTTTTATCTTATCGCCTTGGCCTGCCTTCACCACAAATCTTATTAGATCAGTATAGCAAGAATTCCCCCTACCCTTTCTGAATCCTCTTATTAATTTTGTATCATCAACCCAACACCCCACCCCCAGCCTACTCCTTACCTATAATTCCTCACTTGTCCTTGGTGTATTTGGATTTGAATTCAGTTCTATACTGAAGTTTCTTTTCTCTTATTGCAATAATCTTGAATAAAATCTATATTTATATCTTTAAGCCCTGTCAGGTTCTAATTATTTTTAGCAACAGTAGCTGGAGGGCATCATCAAATCCAGTAACAAACCTAAGTATAAATGTTGGAGGGCTTCCCTGGTGTCTCAACAGTAAAGAGTCCACCTGCCAAGCAGGAGATGCAGATTTAATCCCTGGTTCAGGAAGATCTCCTGGAGGAAGGAATGGCAAACTACTTCAGTATTCTTGACTGGGAAATCACTTGGACAGAGGAGTCTGGCAGGCTATAGTCCATGGGGTTGCAAAAAAGTCAAACATGACTTAGTGACTAAACCACAACGATATATGTTGGAACTGAATATTTGACAAATATTGTCTTTTTCTTCTGTATGGAAATGATGGTTTTCTGAAATAATGGTGTTGGCATAATTTCTTACTCATACAGATAAAAATAAATATATATCCTTATTTTGCAACATATACAAAATTTACTTCTGTTCATTCTAAATGAAATGCTGAAATAAATGTCAAGAAATAAAATATGGTACTATTAGAGGGAAGTTTGAAAGCTATCTTGCTACAGTTGTGTCCAATGCTTTGCAACCCTATGGACAGTAGCCCTTTGTCCTAGGGATTCTCTGGGCAAGGATATTGGAGTGGGTTATTATGCCCTCCTCCAGGGGATCTTCCTGACCCAGTGATAGAACCTGAGTCTCTGGTGGCTCCTGATTTGTAGGTAGATTCTTTACCACTAAGCCACCAGGGAAACCCAGAGGGAAGTTTAGTGGTTTTCAAAAAAATCTTTAGGCAAGAGAGTAGCTACAGATGTCATAAATGAAATTTTTACTGTATTTTTTAAGTAAACAATTAAAACTCATATCCTCCAAAAATACAGTAAAATTAAAACTATGAACAGTTTCAAAAGAAAACTGAGAAAATATTTGCAATTATTTTAGCAGATTGCTATCCTTAATAGATGGAGAGCTTAATAAAAAGAATAGAAAGCAAAAGTCAAATAATGTAAATGAAAAATAGGCAAATAATATGAAGGAAAGATTAATTGAACAGGAAATGATGTAACTCTTTGAATTGTTAAAACCATATATATGCATAACTTATGTATAAACCATAATATATTGTTGTTTTTCTATCAAATTATTCCTGAATGGAAATATATATATATATATATTTCAGATATGGCTTATATCAGATCTGATTCTTCATTTAAGTCTGATTTTATGAAAGATGTAGGGAGAAATGGGATTTTATGAAGGGAAAACTGATTTTATGAAAGGTGTAGGGAGAACCCAGATTAAGTAGGGAGAAGATTTGAAGTTTTTAATTTTTATATTTGAGTTTATGACAATATGCCTACTATGAAAGTTTAGACATATGAATTTTTCTCATTTATATTGTTTTAAAGCTTCCCCAATGATATCAACAATTTATTCGACACTTAACATGTGTGGCTCATAGAACTGTACATACTATATCTCATTTAATCCTCAGAACAATTTATAAGATAGGTACAATTATTCAAATTTTGACATTAAATATAGGAACGTGAGGCTCAAAGAGACTAAGTAACTTGCCCAATATCACATAGTGGTGAAACAGGGCCTTGTACTCAGTTTTTCTGAAACTATATGCTCCTATCTTGTTAACTGCATGTGTTCTAAATGACAACCACATGGAAACCACACCATGTTCTCAGCCTCAATCTCTGAACTATTTATACATCAGTGCTTCTTTACCTTTTCTTTGGCCTCATGTATCTGTGGGAGAATTTGATGAAATATATAAATCCATTGTTGAAGAACCTGCAAATATGTGTGCACACATGCATACATACACATACTCACAACTTTGCATACTATTTCCAGGAAATCATGGCCCTCCTGTGCTGGGGTCCAGCCCCGGTGGATCCAGGGTGATTCGAAGGTGGGGACGGAGTCAGCGTCTTTGGAAAAATACATATTTAATCACAGATATAGAGAGATTAGAAATGGATAGTGCAGTAGGAAGATTAGTGGAGAAAAAGAGGCTGAATAACTTGGATTGCGTGGAATAGCATCCATGCTCCAGATGGGAATTCAGCCAGAAAAACGGGAGCAAGAAAGAAGTGACATGGGGGAATCAGTCTTTCCAGAAACTGATCCTATTTCTTTATTTTTGGGTTTGCTTATATACCTTTTGTTACACATAGGGATGAATACAGAGTCACGCAGGGGTCAGCAGTCCTGACCTTTATCAAAATCAGGTGCTTCACATAAATGTATAAAAAAAGGTACATCATCTTCTGGCCATGAGAGACCTGCTGACATTTTATGATCCTTTCTTTCTGATAACCAAAAAACTTATTTCTTCTAAGGGTGTTTTTTCTTAAACCAGGAACCACCCTCCAAATAAAGTTGCATTCCTATAGGGTGAGGGTATAGTGAGTTACAATCAAGAAAGGAATTTATTTAACCCAAGGTTAACATGATTAGTCTTAAAGGTTAATACTTATTTCTTCTATATGTTAGTTATATTCATTATAAGGGTAGGGAACATGGAGATTTAGCAGCAAACATCAGCTCAACAAATGAAAATCCTTTCACCAATGCTCCCCTTAAGATCTATTTAGTCTTAAGATATGATAAAGTTACATTTTTACATAGCAAGGACACAGTGATTTATAACAAAGTACAGTGATCTATTACAAAAGAGAAAATACATTAACTCAAAAAGTCTAGTATTGCTAACCTTAAAAACTACTATATTTCCTTTTCTATAGTCCAAATACATTGATTAATATATTCCCAGGTGCCTAAGGATATGGAGGCCTGGTGGCAATCATTGGCTCAACAATGAGAAAAGCCCTATGCTAATTAAGACTCTCAAAATACTCCAAAACTCTCTGTGCTGTTTATGGTTGAGAGGTAGTAAACAATCATGTGGCAGGAGTATGGATAATCCTGTCACACAAGCTAGTCTGTCAGCAGAGAGGTTTGACCTGAGACATCCTTGTCCCACCCAGAGCAGGGAATTAGCAGCAATTATTGACACAACAAATGAAAAAACCCTTCACCAATATAATTCCTAACCAACCCATTATACTAATAATTTTTAACTCCCCAAAATAATTTGCCTTTAGTAAGTCTAAAACATCTCATGCCTCTCAGATTGGGAGGCTGTAAACAATCACATGTGGCCAGACTAACCTATACAGGTGGGCTAGATAACCTTCAGAGCAGTCCATAAACTGAAACACTCTTGCCACGCCCAAGAATTTTTATTGCCTTGGAGCTGCACGTTTACTCCTTCTCCGAGAGAAACGGTTATGGGGGAGAGCCCCCCGTAAAGTCAGAGGTGTAGGTGAGAGCATAAAACAGACTCTGATTTTGGGGTTAGATGCTCAGGAACAGGGGGTTTCCTGAGGCTTGATCACGCCTTTGTGTATGCCAAGCCTCCTTCCTCATGACCTTTGCCATGGGCGGAGTTCCTCACGCTGGCCCCCGGCACTCCTGGAGCCTACCCTGGATCATCTGCATGTCGTCAACCTCTGTTCTAATTGAGGAATATCAGGAGATCGATTCATGCAAAGGTAGTTTTTAGGGGCATTGTACTGACCTATTTTTTAAAACTTCATATCATGATTTATTTTATACAGATATAGAATAAAATGGAAATTTGGGGTTGATTATTAAAGAAATTGGTTGGAGGATGACAAGCTAAAGAAAAAATAAAAATTACTCCTATGTGCTAGACCTTCATTTGCCCAGAGAATACATGGAGCAACTCATATATTTGAGTTGTTTGTTAATAGTAATGTTGAGAATACAGAATACTCTTCTTATAACTGTATTGTTACATACACAATTATGCTCGAAATAGTCCTCTTTAAGAGGCTGACTTTACTTACCTTTCTTAGTTCAGTTTAACCAAGGATTTCCTTGCCAGTCCTTAATATGAGTCTTAAAATATCTAAAGGGTTCTTAAATTTCAGCCCAGTGCTGAAATATGTATTTTCCATATGCACCATGTTGTTACAAATAGCGGACAGCTACTTTTGAATATCATTGGCCATTTCAGAAGAAAAACAATACCTATGACCTCATAAGTTATGATGGTTCCATTACTGACAGATGGGCATACAGACAGTAATTGTGCGACCTATATGGAAAAGTTTGATTAACCAAAATGTCTTCTACACTGAACTCTAATACTGTTTTTCTTTAGTCATGTAATTGGTAAGAAAACCTAGGGCAGTGTGTCGTTATTATTGAGAGTGAGTAAGGATAAAAGCTCCTCCAAACAGCATCAAGTGTGAGTTATAAAAAGTGATTGGATTTTAAGTGTGTAGGTAGTGATGGATCCCTTTGTGTTAACTGAGAATGGGTGAAAATACAGCCTTGATGAATAGGCATCAATTATGTAGTCTGTTAAATTTGGTTTTGCTCTTTTCTCCTTCACACCTGTGTATCTTGCCAAAAAAAATTCAACAAGAAAATTTATCCAGCAATGCCAGTATATATCAATGAGTTTCCTTTGAATGTGATTGCACAATGCTATTGAAGCATACAAAGAAGTAATGATAACCTCAGAATGAAGTATTCACTGTAAAATTATTAACTGCATCTTGTAGGCTTCTTGGGCTTCCCAGGTGTCAAGAATCCACCTGTCAGTGCAGGAGACGATAAGAGATGCAGGTTCTATTTCTGGGTAGGGAAGATCCCCTGGAATAGGAAATGGCAACTTATTCCAGTATTCTTGCCTGGAAAATACCATGAACAGAGGAGCCTGGTGAGCTACAGTCCATAGGGTCACAAAGTCAGATATGACTGAACTCGCATGCATACATATAGTTACAAGCTTCTTACCATGTGTGGCTGGGTCTTGTCCTGGATTGTTTATTTCATGGTCATCTGTTTAAAAGTTGAACATGAAAGTGCCTTGTTTCTGTGTACTTAAGTGCACTAGAGCATTTTCTTTTGAAAATCTCAGTTTGCTATAATTTCAGTTTCACAGATTCTATTTTACCTTTACTTAGGCTTTCATAATTCTTTCACTGGTGAAACAATCTCTAAATTCTTGAATTTTCCAATTAATTTTGCGTTTATTTTGGACCTAGAGAAAAAATCTCATCATATTTAGGAAATCTTGTGAGTGAGTGAAGTTGCTCAGTTGTGTCTGACTATTTACGACCCCAGGGACTGTAACCTACGAGACTCCTCTGCCCATGGGATTTTCCAGGCAAGAATACTGGAGTGGGTTGCCATTTCCTTCTCCAGGGGATCTTCCCAACTCAGGGATCAAACCTGGGTCTCCTGTATTGCAGGCAGATGCTTTACCATCTGAGCTACCAAGGAAGCCCTTGGTATTAGTATAAAATCTCATACTCAGTCTCTTTTCACTAAGTCATTATTCATAGTCACTAAAGCACCTCTTGTCATCTTAGGTTGCTGTCACTTAGTGGGTAGACTGAGCAGTGCATGCCGTTAGCCAAGAGTGCGGGACCAATGAGCATGTAAATGGAGGGTTTTATAAAATAGTCTTCAATTCTCATATTCTTATTCTTTTTTTTTAATGTGTAGAGCTTCCCAGTTATTTGGAGAAGTTAGTTTTTTGAAAGACTCTTGAATTTCTGCATTAGACATATGCCTACACTGCATAGGCTGCAGGTGGCTGCTATTTAGATCCCTCAACCTTACTTGGTTTTCCCTAATCAAAAGTTCCTGTATGATATTACTGCTTAAATTAGTGGCTCATTTCACCTCAGCATCAGACAAACCAACCCAAGCTCTGATACACTGATGCTAAGGGATAGCCATTACTTTTCCTCTCCAAATTTTATGATAGGCAAATACTATTGCTGTGAAGATTCACATTCACCCTATCACCTATCTTGGTTATAATACACTTATCCCACTAAGCAAAATCCAGTAAAAAGCAGCTTTCTAGTATTCCTGCTATTTAGATACATCTCCTTAATCCTTACCAGCATCAGATGAGACAATTGATATAAAAATTCCTTGTATATGTATGTGTCTTTGTGTATGTGCATGTGTGTGTGTCTTTGTTTCTAGGCTTGAGACAAGTAAAAGATCCTTTACATTCTTAAGGTAAATTTGCTACAGTAAAGAAATAGTGAGCAGATACAACCAAACGAACCATGCGTTATATTTCTAAAGTTATGAAATGAGTCAAAATTTCTATTCTTCCCTGAAGCCTCAGTGAACTTTTTCTTTGATGAAAGGCTGGTAAAACTGCTCAGGTTTGTTTCTAGTATTCTGGGAGGTAGCTGGTTCCTTTAGTTTAAGTTGGCGCTTGAACTCTATTCTGTATGTTGCATGAATTGAATTAAATCTTGGATTATATTGAAGTTAAATGTCTGAAACACAGTACTTCCAACAGTGCATACTTGCTGCCCCCTTCACTCACTGAATTTCCAATAATAATAATAAATTGTTGTAACTATGGATAAGACATTTGTGAAAAGTGCACTAAACCAAGGATCAGGAGACTAATATTCTGGTCAAAACTTTGCTGTATGGATGATTTTCACTTTCCTTCACTGGACCCTACATTATCTTTTGAAAGGAAGATATTTAGATGTTCAGTTTTGTTTTAAAATAAAAAAATTGGCAAATAGACTCACAGATGTAGAAAACAAACATGGTTAACAGGGGGAAAGGGGAGGCATAGGGATAAATTTGGAGAGTGGGGTTGACATATATAAAGTAGATAACTAATGAGGTCCTGCTGTATAGTACAGGTAACCTTTCAATACCCTGTGATGACCTATATGGGAATCAAATCTAAAAAAGACTGGATATATGTATATGTATAACTGATTCACTTTGCTGTACACCTGAAATTAATACATTTTAAATCAACTATATTGAAATAAAATTTTTAAAATAGAATGAAATAATGACATTTGTAGCAACATGAATGGATCTAGAGTTTATCGTATTAAGTGAAATAAGTGAGACAGAGAAAGGCAAATACCATATGATGTCACTTATATGTGGAATCTAAAAAACGATATAAATGAATGTATATACAAAACAGAAATAGACCTACAGACATAGAACACAAACTAATGATTCCAAGGGGGAAGGGCTGGGAGAGATAAATTAGAAGTTTGGGATTAACCTATACATAAAATAGATAACCAACAAGGACCTACTGTATAGTGCAGGGAACTATACTCATTGTTTTGTAATAACCTATAAGGGGAAATAATCTGAAAAAAATGCATATATAAGTATGTATAACTGAAACACTTTGTTGTACACCTAAAACTAGCACAATCTTGAAAATTTATTACACTGTAATGAAAAAAGATTGCAAAATTGGCAAGTAGAAAAAAAAGCAGACATATTACAGACATACAAAGAGATTTAGAATTTTTATGTTCTTTATTATCTCTGAATATCTGTAATCTCTTGTTTTAAGACTACCTTTATCAGATAATGGAATTTGTTATTAGGTTCTGGTTTTCAACCTCTCTTGAAGAATATTTTTGATTTATTTAGAGAGTTATAACAGCCATCTTGAAGCCCTCTGTTCTCTTTTGTCATCTTAAGAAACAAATCAGCCTTGAAGTATGATAATATCTATATCTTTTAAAATCTTGAAACTCTTCAGCAGTGCAGTAATAAACAAGCTGACAGATTTATTGACAAAAGAACAACAGTTCATTGTTTGTATGAGTTAATCTTTTCTGTGATACATTAATGTCCTTCAATAAAGACCATATAATTTTGTTCCCACACTTCAAGAGAGAGGTTTAGAATATGTTTCAGACAATAATGCTTGCGTTTAATGAGTCAGAATCAGAGGAATATATGGAACATCCCAGAAGAAAATTTTTTAAAAAATCACTATTCCAAAGGGAGGGTGTTGTGGTAGAGACACCAGATACTCAGAGCAAAAAGGCAAAGGATTAATTTTTCTTCCTTACTTTTGTTTCCAGATTTTTTCAATTAGAGTGCCTCCTAATGATATTGTTTGTGCTAGCTGGCATTGGGATAACACAAAGAGTTGCTGTTGATAAAGGTAAGATAAATGGAATAAGTTTGATTTATATGGCTGAGTTTTATACATTACTTCATTCACTCATTCATCAAATACCCAGTATATCTAAGTACCAAGTGGCATGCTTTGACTTATATACAGTTCATATCAATAACTTAGTGTGTTTTCCCCTCTTTTTTAAAGTTCTGAGCTATATCTAACTGTTAGAGAGGAATAGATGACCACTAAATCAATAATTTTGTGCATACATCTAAGCCTTACCATTTTTTGGCATTTGATCCAGATATTTTCTGAAACAACTAAAACAGAGATGTTTTTCCTGTTCCTATTACTTTCATCTATTCCCTAGATGTAACCAGCAACCTTCATTTTTTAATATATTTTCATACATATGCATATATCTATATCATTTATAAGATTGGTTTGCATATTTTAAAATTGTATATAAATTGCATCTGAATAGTAACATTTCAGCTCTATCATTCTGTAACCTAGCTTATTTTGCTCAAGCTAATATTTTTGAGTTAAATCTATATTGATACAAGTAGCTCTACTTACATTTTAATTACTATGTACTGCTCCATTGTTTTCATATTCCACAGTTTGCTCTCTTGTTGATGGACTTTTAGGTTCTTTCAATTTTTTTTTTTTTAGGTATTTCTAGTAGCTCTACAAGAAAAAAATAAAAGTATTGTAAGGATATTCTTTACAAATGTATGAAGTATTTATCTAGTTTTATACCTAATACTGATATTATTGAATCAAAGAGTATATCTATCATCACATTTGCTAGATATTGCCAAGTTGCCATCCAGATAATGTATACATATTCTTTGTTTTTTGGTGGGATTGCATCCTGATAAGTCCATCATAGGTTGAAAATATTGTACGTTGAAGATGCAGGTAATACACCTAACCTACCAAACATCATAGTTGACCTCATCTACCTTGAAAGTGCTCAGAACACTTACATGAGCCTACAGTTGGGCAAAATCATCTAACATAAAGCCTGTTTTATAGTAAAGTATTGAATGTCTCATATAATTTGTTGAACACTCTACTGAAAGTGAAAACAGAATGATTATATGGGTTCAGAATGTCCTAAGTGTATTGATTTATTTCCCCTTGTGGTCACGGGGCTGACTGGGAGCTGCTGCTCCCTGTTGTCACCCAGCATCACAAAAAAGTATGGTACTGCATATTGTTAGCCTGGGAAAAGATCAAAATTCAAAGTACAGTTTCTACTGAATGCTTATCACTTTTGCACCATCATAAAGTCAAAATTCGTAAGTTGAAGCATTGTATGTTGGAGACTGTTGTACATGCAGTTATTTACATTTGCATCAGGTTATGTCCTTTTGTACAGTTCATGAAGTTCTCATGGCAGGTGTATTGGGGTTGTTTGCCATTCCCTCCTCCACAGGATCACGTTCTGTCAGAAGTCTCCTCTATGACCCGTCTGTCTTGGGTGGCCCTACATGGCATGGCTCATAGCTTCATGAGTTATGCAAGCCCCTTCACCACAACAAGGCAGTGATCCGTGAAGTGCATAAAACTAGAAGAAAACAACAGAAGGGGAAAGACTCTCTTCAGGAAGATTAGAAATATCAAGGGAACATTTTGTCTGAAGATGGGCACAATAAAGGACAGAAACGGTTAGAGTCTTAGTAGATGCTGAAGAGATCAAGAGGAGATGGAAAGAATACATGGAAGAACTGTACAAAAAAGATCTTAATGAACCAGATTACTATGATGATGTGATTAGTCACCCAGACCCATACATTCTGGAGTGTGAAGACAAGTGGCCTTAGGAAGCACTGCTGTTAAAGCTAGTGGAGGTGATGGAATTCCAGTAGAGTTATTCAAAACCCTAAAGGATGATGCCATTAAAGTGTTGCATTCAATATGTCAGCAAGTCTGGGAGACCCACCAGTGGCTACAGGACTGGAAAAGGTCAATCCTTATCCCAATTCCCAAGAAAGGTAGTACTAAAGATGTATTAACCATCAGACAATTGCACTCATCTCCCATGCTAGTAAGGTCATGCTTAAAATCTTGCATTCTAGGCTTCAGCATCATGCGAGCTAAGAACTTCTAGATGTCCAAGCTGGGTTTAGAAAAGGAAGAGGAAGCAGAGATCAAATTGCTAACATTTGCGGATCATAAAGAAAGCAAGGGAATTCCAGAGAAACATCTACCTCTGTTTCATTGACTATACTAAAACCTTTGCCTGTGTGGATCATAACAAGTTATGGAAGGCTCTTAAAGAGCTGGGAATACCATTCCACCTTACCTGTCTCCTGAGAAACCTGTATGCGTGTCAAGAAGCAACAGTTAGAACTCTGTGTGGAACAACAGATTGGTTCAAGATTGAGAAAGGAGTATGACAGGGCTGTCAGCTGTCGCCCTGTTTTACCAATGCACTGAGCACATCATTATGGTGACTGCAGCCATGAAACCAGAAGACTATTGCTTCTTGGCAGGAAAGCTATGACAAACCTAGACAGTGTGTTGAAAAGCAGAGACATTACTCTCCCAACAAGGCTCTGTGGTCTTCCCAGTGATCATGTACGGTTGTGAAAGCTGGGCCATAAAGAAAGCAAAACAACAAAGAATTGATGCCTTCAAACTGTGGTGCTGGAGAAGACTCCTGAGAGAATCTTGGACAGCAAAGAGATCAAACCAGTCAATCTTAAGAGAAATCAACTCTGAATACTTGTTGGAAGGATTGATGCTGAAGCTAATGCTCCGGTATTTTGGTCATCTGATGTTAAGAGCTGACTCATTGGAAAAGTCGCTTATGCTGGGAAAGATTGAGGGCAGAAGGAGAAGAGGGCCTCAGAGGATGAGATGGCTGGATGGCATCATCGATGCAATGGACATGCACTTGGGCAAAATTCGGGATATCGTGAGGGACAGGAAGGCCCGGCATGATGCAGTTCGTGGGGTTGCAAAGAGCTGGATATGATGGTGACAGAACAACAGCAACAGGCAGTGTATGCCTGTTCTTTTTGCTATACAAATTTACTAGCAAGTTGTGGCTTTTCTTTACTTCCTTGTTCTTTGAATATTTCACATTAAATAGCGATTCTTGTTCCCTTGATTAAAAAAAAGTGTCTTTATTTTTTAATATCTAAGTAATTTATTTATTTTTGACTGCATTAGATCTTAGTTGAAGCACATGGGCTCTTCCTTGCAGTGCATGAGCTTCTTTCTAGTTGTGACACATGGACTCCAGAGTGTGTGGGCTCTAGCTCTGGCATGCAGGGTCATAAGTTGGGGCACATGGATTTAGATGTGGCATGTGGGCCTAGTCGCCCTGTGGCACATGGGATCTTAGTTCTGTGACCAGGCAATGAACCTGGGTCTACTGAACTGGAAGGCGGGTACACTTCATTACTCTTCAGTTCTGTTTCTGGGACATTACTGATCTCTTTTGTCCGTCTTAGCTGTATCTTTTTTATTTTCCATATTTTCCTGTTAAAGATATATTTACATGAATCTACTCCACCATCTTCACTAGAGACTCCCTTTGCTCTATTTCAGTTCACTTCAGTCGCTCAGTCGTGTCCAACTGTTTGCGACCCCATGAATTGCAGCACGCCAGGCCTTCCTGTCCATCATCAACTCCCGGAGTTCACTGAAACTCATGTCCATCGAGTCGGTGATGCCATCCAGCCATCTCATCCTCTGTCGTCCCCTTCTCCTCCTGCCCCCAATCCCTCCCAGCATCAGAGTCTTTTCCAATGAGTCAAATCTTTGCATGAGGTGGCCAAAGTATCGGAGTTTCAGCTTTAGCATCAGTCCTTCCAATGAACACCCAGGACTGATCTCCTTTAGGATGGACTGGTTGGACCTCCTTGCAGTCCAAGGGACTCTCAAGAGTCTTCTCTGAAACCACAGTTCAAAAGGATCAATTCTTCAGTGCTCAGCTTTCTTCGCAGTCCAACTCTCATGGTACAGATTACTTTCATATCCGAGACTTTATTAAGATGAGCAGTTAGAAAACACAGAATAGTCAATATCTACAGTTAAGACTCTACAACAAGTTGATTAAAAGGAAGGAGAGTACTGAGTCAATTATGTAGATAATTGATCTAAGCATTGACAAATACGAGAATGGACTTAGGGAATAAAAGAGCAAAGATCATTTATTTTGTTAGTATAGTTAAGAGGTCTATGTCCCTAGTTCCCAATAGAAATTAATATAAAGTCAATTCAGAATGATATAACTCTCCTAATCTCTGCATAGATGGTGATTCTAAACATTCTCTTAGGCAGACTTAAGGAATATAGCAACAGCCTGTAGAAGGACCATTCTGTCTGATCTACAGATAGGAACAGATGAGTGCAACTGAAATTCAGAATATATAACTAATAACTGATTGAAGAGCATCCCCACGGAAAACAAATGCAGAAAAGCAAGATGGCTGCCTGAGGAGGCCTTACAGATAACTGTGCAAAGAAGAGAAGTGAAAAGCAAAGGAGAAAAGGAAAGATACAAGAATCTGAATCCAGAGTTCCAAAGAATAGCAAGGAGAGATAAGAAAGCCATCTTCAGTGATCAATGCAAAGAAATGGAGGAAAACAACAGAATGGGAAAGACTAGAGATCTCTTCAAGAAAATTAGAGATACCAAGGAAACATTTCATGCAAAGATGGGCTTGATAAAGGACAGAAATGGTATGGACCTAACAGAAGCAGAAGATATTAAGAAGAGGTGGCAAGAATACACAGAAGAACTGTACAAAAAAGATCTTCAGGATCCAGACAATCATGATGGTGTGATCACTCACCTAGAGCCAGACAGCCTGCAATGTGAAGTCAGGTGGGCCTTAGAAAGCATGACTGTAAACAAAGTTAGTGGAGGTGATGGAATTCCAGTTGAGCTGTTTCAAATCCTGAAAGATGATGCTGTGAAAGTGCCGCACTCAATATGCCAGCAAATTTGGAAAACTCAGCAGTGGCCACAGGATTGGAAAAATTCAATTTGCATTCCAATCCCAAAGAAAGGCAATGCCAAAGAATGCTCAAACTACTGCACAATTGCACTCATCTCACACACTAGTAAAGTAATGCTCAAAATTCTCCAAGCCAGGTTTCAGCAATATGTGAACTGTGAACTTCCAAATGTTCAAGCTGGTTTTAGAAAAGGCAGAGGAACCAGAGATCAAATTGTCAACATCCGCTGGATCATGGAAAAAGCAAGAGAGTTCCAGAAAAACATCTATTTCTGCTTTATTGTCTATGCCAAAGCCTTTGACTGTGTGGATCACAATAAACTGGAAAATTCTTCAAGAGATGGGAATACCAGACCACCTGACCTGCCTCTTGAGAAATCTGTATGCAGGTCAGGAAGCAACAGTTAGAACTGGACATGGAACAACAGACTGGTTTCAAATAGGAAAAGGAGTACATCAAGGCTGTATATTGTCACCCTGCTTATTCAATTTATATGCAGAGTACACCATGAGTAATCCTGGGCTGGAAGAAGCACAAGCTGGAATCCAGACTGCCGGGAGAAATATCAATAGCGTCAGATATGCAGATGACACCACCCTTATGGCAGAAAGTGAAGAGGAACTAACAACCCTCTTGATAAAAGTGAAAGTGGAGAGTGAAAATGTTGGCTTAAAGCTCAACATTCAGAAAACGAAGTACATGGCATCTGGTCCCATCATTTCATGGCAAATAGATGGGGAAACAGTGGAAACAGTGTCAGACTATCTTTCTGGGCTCCAAAATCACTGCAGATGGTGATTGCAGCCATGTAAATAAAAGATTCTTACTCCTTGGAACAAAAGTTATGGCCAACCTAGATAGCATATTCGGAAGCTGAGATGTTAGTTTGCCAACAAAGATCCATCTAGTCAAGGCTATGGTTTTTCCAGTGGTCATGTATGGATGTGAGATTTGGACTGTGAAGAAAGCTGAGCACCCAAGAATTGATGCTTTTGAACTGTGGTGTTGGAGAAGACTCTTGAGAGTCCCTTGGATTGCAGGGAGTTCCCTCAGTCCATCCTAAAGGGGATCAGTCTTGGGGGTTCATTGGAAGGAATGATGCTAAAGCTGAAATTCCAATACTTTGGCCATCTCATGCAAAGATTTGACTCATTGGAAAAGACTCTGATGCTGGGAGGGATTGGGGGCAGGAGGAGAAGGGGACGACAGAGGATGAGATGGCTGGATGGCATCACGGACTCAATGGACATGAGTCTGAGTGAACTCCAGGAGTTGGTGATGGACAGGGAGGCCTGGCATGCTGCGATTCATGGGGTCACAAAGAGTTGGACACAACTGAGAGACTGAACTGAACTGAACTGATGATTAGTAATATTGATCATTATTTCATGTGCCTGTTAGCTATCTTCATGTCTTCTCTGGAAAAATGTCTATTCCTGTACTCTTTCCATTTTTAAACCCAATTGTGGTTGTTTATTTTTTGATGCTGAGCTGTGTGAGTTCTTTGTATATTTGGGATACTAACCCTTATTCAGAGATATACTGTTTTAGTTCAGTTCAGTCTCTTAGTTGTGTCTGACTCTTTCATCCCCATGGACTGCAGCATGCCAAGCTTCCCTGTCCATTACCAACTCCTGGAGCCTACTCAAACTCATGTCCATTGAGTCGGTGATGCCATCCAATCATCTCATCCTTTGCCATCCCCTTTTCCTCCTGCCTTCAATCTTTCCCAGTATCAGGGTATTTTCTTTACAAATATATTATCCAATTCAGTGGGTTCTCTTTTTGTCGATGGATGCTTTTTGTTCGACAAAGTTTCATTTGTTTATTTCACTTTCGATGTCCTTGCCTAAGAAAACATGTCCAAAAAAGCATTGCTAAGACTGATGTCAAACACCTTACTGCTTATGTTCCTCTAGGGCTTTTATGGTCTCAGGTCTTATGTTTTGGTCTTTAATCCATTTGAGTTTATTTTCGTATATGGTATGAACAAGTAGACCAGGTTGATTCTTTTGCATGTAGCTGTCCAGTTTTCCCAACACTATTTACTGAAGAGGCTGTCTTTTCCCCATTATATAGTCTTGCCTTCTTTGTCTTAAATTAATAAGCCTCATAATTGTTGGTTATTTCTGGGCTTTCTCTTCTATTCTATTGATCTGTACATCTGTTTTTGTGCCAGCACTAGACTGTTTTGATTATTGTAGTTTATTTTATTTTTTAATTTTTATTTTTACTTTATTTTACTCTACAATACTGTATTGGTTTTGCCATACATTGACATGAATCAGCCACAGATCTACATGAGTTCCCAATCCTGAACCCCCATCCCACCTCCCACCCTATATCATCTCTCTGGATCATCCCCGTGCAGCAGCCCCAAGCATCCTGTATCCTGCATCGAACATAGACTGGCACTTTGTTTCTTAGTTGATAGTATACATGTTTCAGTGCCATTTTCCCAAATCATTCCACCCTCTCCCTCTCCCTCAGAGTCCAAAAGTCCGTTCTATACATCTGTGTCTTTTTTTGCTGTCTCGCATACAGGGTTATCATTACCATCTTTCTAAATTCCATATGTATGTGTTAGTATACTGTATTGGTGTTTTTCTTTCTGGCTTACTTCACTCTGTATAATCAGCTCGAGTTTCATCCATCTCATTAGAACTGATTCAAATGTATTCTTTTTAATGGCTAAGTAATACTCCATTGTGTATATGTACCAAAGCTTTCTTATCCATTCATCTGCTGATGGACATCTAGGATGCTTCCATGTCCTGGCTATTGTAAACAGTGCTGCAATGAACACTGGGGATTATTGTAGTTTTTAATTTTTTTATTTTTATTTATTTTTTTAATTTTATTTTTACTTTATTTTACTTTACAATACTGTATTGGTTTTGCCATACATTGACATGAATCCACCATGGGTGTATACAAGCTTCCAATCCTGAATCCCCCTCCCACCTCCCACCCCATATCATCTCTCTGGATCATCCCCATGCACCAGCCCCTAGCATCCCGTATCCTGTATCGAACATAGACTGGCACTTCGTTTCTTACATGATAGTATACATGTTTCAATGCCATTTTCCCAAATCATCCCACCCTCTCCCTCTTCCTCAGAGTCCAAAGATCCGTTCTATACATCTGTGTCTCTTTTGATGTCTCGTATACAGGGTCATCATTACCATCTTTCTAAATTCCATATATATGTGTCAGGATACTGTATTGGTGTTTTTCTTTCTGGCTTACTTCACTCTGTATAATCAGCTCGAGTTTCATCCATCTCATTAGAACTGATTCAAATGTATTCTTTTTCATGGCTGAGTAATACTCCATTGTGTATATATACCACTGCTTTCTTATCCATTCATCTGCTGATGGACATCTAGGTTGTTTCCATGCCCTGGCTATTATAAACAGGGCTGCAATGAACATTGGGGTACATGTGTCTCTTTCAATTCTGGTTTCCTCGGTGTGTATGCCCAGCAGTGGGATTGCTGGGTCATAACGCAGTTCTGTTTGCAATTTGTTAAGGAATCTCCACACAGTTTTCCATAGTGGCTGTACTAGTTTGCATTCCCACCAACAGTGTAAGAGGGTTCCCTTTTCTCCACACCCTCTCCAGCATTTATTGCTTGTAGACTTTTGGATCACAGGCATTCTGACTGGTGTGAAATGGTACCTCATTGCGGTCTTGATTTGCATTTCTCTGATAATGAGTGATGTTGAGCGTCTTTTCATGGGTTTGTTAGCCATCCGTATGTCTTCTTTGGAGAAATGTCTATTTAGTTCTTTGGCCCATTATTTGATTGGGTCATTTCTTTTTCCAGAATTGAGCTGCAGAATTTGCTTGTGTATTTTTGAGATTAGTTGTTTGTCAGTTGCTTCATTTGCTATTGTTTTCTCCCATTCAGAAGGCTGTCTTTTCACCTTACTTATAGTTTCCTTTGTCGTGCAGAAGCTTTTAATTTTAATTAGATCCCATTTGTTTATTTTTGCTTTTATTTCCAGTATTCTGGGAGGTGGATCATAGAGGATCCTGCTGTGATTTATGTCGGAGAGTGTTTTGCCTATGTTCTCTTCTAGGAGTTTTATAGTTTCTGGTCTTACGTTTAGATCTTTAATCCATTTTGAGTTTATTTTTGTGTGTGGTGTTCATATATATGCACCCAACATAGGAGCACCGCAATATGTAAGACAAATGCTAACAAGCATGAAAGGGGAAATTAACAATAACACAATAATAGTGGGAGACTTTAATACCCCACTCACACCTATGGACAGATCAACTAAACAGAAAATTAACAAAGAAACGCAAACTTTAAATGATACAATAGACCAGTTAGACCTAATTGATATCTATAGGACATTTCACCCCCAAACAATGAATTTCACCTTTTTCTCAAGTGCTCACGGAACCTTTTCCAGGATAGATCACATCCTGGACCATAAATCTAACCTTGATAAATTCAAAAAAATCGAAATCATTCCAAGCATCTTTTCTGACCATAATGCACTAAGATTAGATCTCAATTACATGAGAAAAACTATTAAAAATCCCAGCATATGAAGGCTGAACAACACGCTTCTGAATAACCAACAAATCACAGAAGAAATAAAAAAAGAAATCAAAATATGCATAGAAACGAATGAAAATGAAAACACAACAACCCCAAACCTGTGGGACACTATAAAAGCAGTGCTTAAAGGAAAGTTCATAGCAATACAGGCATACCTCAAGAAATAAGAAAAAAGTCAAATAAATAACCTAACTCTATACCTAAAGCAACTAGAAAAGGAAGAAATGGAGAACCCCAGAGTTAGTAGAAGGAAAGAAATCTTAAAAATTAGGGCAGAAATAAATTCAAAAGAAACAAAAGAGACCATCGCAAAAATCAACAAAGCCAAAAGCTGGTTCTTTGAAAGGATAAATAATATTGTAGGTTTTTTAAAAATATAGTTTAAATCAGCATGATTCTCTCAGCATTGTTATTTCTCAAGATTCTTTTGGTTATTCAGTGTCATTTGTGTTTCCATAGCATTTTAGAATTATTTCTTGTTCTAGTACTATGAAAAATGCCCTTGATATTTGAATAGGGTTTGCATTGAACCTATAGATTGCCTTGGATTATTGTTGTCTGTTGTTCAGTCATTAAGTCATGTCTGACTCTTTGTGACTTCATGGTCTGCAGCACACCAGGCTCCTCTGGACTCCACTATCTCCCAGAGTTCACTCAAATTCATGTTCATTGAGTTGGTGATGCTATCCTCTGCTGCCTCCTTCTCCATTTTCCTTTAATCTTTCCCAGCAACAGAGTCTTTTCCAGTCAGCTCTTTCATCAGGTAGCCAAAGTATTGGAGTTTCAGCCTTAGCATCAGTCCTTTCAATGAATATTCAGGGTTGAATTCTTTTAGGCTTGACTAGTTTGATCTACTTACAGTCCAAGGGACTTGCCTTGGGTAGTATTGTGGTTTTTACAATATTAATTCTTGCAGTCCATGTGTATGTTAGGTTTCTTATCTCCACTTTTAGTTCTTTTTCTGATGTCATGTTTTGTTCCTTGGTTTGGAACATTTTCTTATGTCTCCTCATTTTGTCCAATTTTCTGCACTTATTTCTTTGTGTTAGTTAGGTTGGATTCTTTTCCTAATCTTGGAAAAGTAGTTCTATGTAGAAGACATCCTATGAGTCCAGAAGCACACTAATTTCTGGTCACCAGAACTTTATATTCCAAAAGTTCTCCCTATGTGAGCTGTGTATGTCCTTTTGTTGTGGTGGGGCTGACTAATATGGGCATTCTCATAGGCAGGACTGGCTCTGGCCTAGTTGGCTACAAGATTGTGCCTCATGCAGTGGCTGCAGTCCTTCTAGAAGGCAGAGTAGACTTCTCAGATGGCTGTCTGTGTAGCTCAGGGAGACTTGGAGCTGGTGACCACTGGGTGGTGGAGCTGGATCCCCATGTGGCTGCTTGCCTGACCCATGGGCCCAGGCTCAGAGCTGGTTATGGCCCCCTGCTTTATGGGACTGTGTCCTGGGTGTGGCTGGCTTCAGGGGCTGGGTGAAGTGGGATTATGCTGGCACACTGCTGGGCAAAACTAGGTCCCAACATCTCACTGGCTGCTGGGTTGCTGTGGAGGCTCGAACCTGGTGGTGGCCCACAAGTAGCTGGGGCCAGGTCCCCAGGTGGCTGCCTACTTGAGCCCAGGCATCAAGTTGCCAGCTGTTGTTGGGCAGGTAAGTCCCAGGGCTAAAATGGCACAGGGAGGAATCCAATATGGTGCTTGCCAGCACCAGTGTCCTCTTGGTAGAACAAGCTCCTCCAAATGTCTGCTGATATGTCTGGGTCCCCAAGAGGGTTCCCAGTTGCTTCCTGATTGTTCAGAAAGCTCTACAAGATCAACAAGTGAGTCTGACTAGGCTCCTTTCAAATTTCTGGCCCTGCACTGGGACTCAGGGTATGTGAGGTTTTCTTGCCACTTTAAGAGTAGCCTCTGTTTCCTACAGACTTTTCACTCTTTTGTTTTCATGCCCCACTGGCCTTCAAAGCCAGACATTCTGGAGACTCATCTTCTTAATATAAGACCTCTGGGCTGGAGAGCCTGATATAGGGCTTAGACTCCTCACTTTTTTCTGGAGAACACCTGCAGTTGTGATTATCCTCCTATTTGTGAGTTGCCTACCTTGGGGTTTGAGGCTCAACTGTATTGCATCTCCATCTTTTTTACTAGCCTCACTGTGATTCCTTCTTTATATCTTTGATTGTGGAAAATCTTTTTTGCTGATTGTTTTCTTAGATAGTTTCTCTGTTAATATCAATAGTTGTAATGTTGGTACGTCTGTGCAAAAAACTGAGCTCAGGACCTTCCTACTCAGCCATATTGGCCACCACCCCCAAGTTGTTTTTCTTTTTATTTGTATCTTTTTAAATGTCTTTCAGCAATATTTTGTAGTTTTCAGGGGACAATTCTTTCACCTCGTTGTTTAAATTTATTCAGAAATATTTTATTCCTATTGATTCTAGTGATTTTTTAAAATTTCCTTTTCAGATTGTTTCATTGTTAGTATGAGAAATGCAACTGATATTTGTTTTTTGACTTTATGTCTTATAACTTTGATGAATTTATTAGTTCTATTTGTGTGTGTGTGTATGTATAATTTTTAGGAATTTTCTACTTATAAAATCATGTCATCTGTAAACAGAGAATTTTACTTTTTCCTTTCCAGTTTGAATGTCTTTTGTTCCTTTTCTTGACGAGAAAGTCCATTATTATGTTGAACAGAAGTGGCAAAAGTAGTCATCTTTGTCTTGCTCCTGTTGTTAGAGGAAAAGCTTGCTTTCTTTCACCTTTGAGTATTTTGATAGCTTTGAGTTTTTCATATGTGGCCTTTATTAAGTTGGGAAAGTTATATTCCTAGTTTATTGTTTGTTTGTTTGTTTGTTTTTTTAATAATGAATAGGTATTGGAAAGGAAAGTGAAGTTGCTCAGTTGTGTCTGACTCTTTGTGACCCCATGGACTATAGCCTACCAGGCTCCTCCATCCATGAAATTTTCCAGGCAAAAGTACTTCAGTGGGTTGCGATTTCCTTCTCCAGGGGATCTTCCCAACCTAAGGATCAAACCCGGGTCTCCCTCATTGCAAGAAAATGCTTTACCATCTGAGCCACCAATGCATTTTTTGCACCAATTGTGATAATCATGATTTTTTCCTTGAATTTCTTAATATATTATTTTTGTATGTTGAGTTATCCTTGCATTTCAACAATAATTCTCACTTGATCATAATGTATAATCCTTTTAACATACTGCTTAATTATTTGCTAATATATAGTTGAGAAGTTTTATATCAGTATTAATGTGGGATGCTAGTCTGTGGTTTTCTTATACTGTGTCTGATTTTGGTATCAGGATAATGTTGTACCCATGGAATGAATTAGGAAGTGTTCACTCCTCTTCAATTTTTGGAGGGATTTAGGAAAAATTGACATTATATCCTTTTTAATATTTTCGTAGAATGCACCAGTGAAGCCATCTGGACTTGGGCTTCTCTGTGTTAGAGGTTTTGGATTATGGGTTCAGACTCCTTACTTGTTATGGATCTAGTCAAAATTTCTATTTGTTCTTGAGTCTTTTGTTGTAGTTTGTGTATTTCTAGGAATTTGTTCATTTCATCTACGTTATCTAATCTTTTGGTGTATAGTTATTCATAGTGTTCTCTCATAATTCTTTTTTTGTAATATTGTTAGTAATATCCCTGTTTTCATTTATGATTTTAGTAATTTTGTTTTCTCTCTTTTTTTAAGTAAATGTAGCCAAATTTTGTCAATTCTGTTAATCATTTCAAAGAACCACCTTTGGTTTTGTTGAATATCTTATTGTTTTGCTAGTCTTTATTTTATCCATTGCCACTTAATCTTTATTATTTCTTTCCATCTGCTACCTTCGGGATTAGTTTTTTTTTTTCTTAGTTATTTATGGTGTATAGTTCGTTCTTGACTTGAGCTATTTCTTTTTTTTTTTTCAGTGCATGCATTTAAAACTGTAGATTTCTCTCATAGTACTACTTCCATTACATCTTATAAGTCTAGATATGTTGTGTTTTATTTGTCTCAAAGTATTTTCTAATTTCCTTTACAATTTCATTTTTTACTTATTGATTATTTATGTGTTAATTTCCATGTTTGTGGGTATTTTTGTTTCTTTCTGCTATTAACCAGGTTTCATTTTATTGTTATCAGAAAAGATACTTTGTACAATTTCAAACATTTAAAATTTATTAAGAAAATGAAACACAACAACCCAAAACCTATGGGACACTGTAAAAGCAGTGCTAAGGGAAATGTTCATAGTAATACAGGCTTGTATCAAGAAGTAAGAAAGAAATCAGATAAATAACCTAACTCTACACCTAAAGCAATTAGAAAAGAAAGAAATGAAGAACCTCAGGGTTAGTAGAAAGAAAGAAATCTTAAAAATTAGGGCAGAAATAAATGCAAAAGAAACAAAAGAGACCATAGCAAAAATCAACAAAGCCAAAAGCTGGTTCTTTGAAAAGAAAAATAAAATTGACAAACCATTAGCCAGACTCATCAAGAAACAAAGGGAGAAAAATCAACAAAATTAGAAATGAAAATGGAGAGATCACAACAGACAACACAGAAATATAAAAGATCAGAAGAGACTATTATCAGCAATTATATATCAATAAAATGGACAACTTGGAAGATATGGACAAATTCTTAGAAAAGTACAACTTTCCAAAGCTGAACCAGGAAGAAATAGAAAATCTTAACAGACCAGTCACAAGCATGGAAATTGAAACTGTAATCAGGAATCTTGCAGCAAACAAAAGCCCAGGACCAGACGGCTTCACAGATGAATTCTACCAAAAATTTAGAGAAGAGCTAACACCTATCCTACTGAAACTCTTCCAGAAAATTGCAGAGGAAGGTAAACTTCCAAACTCATTCTATGAGGCCACCATCACCCTAATACCAAAACCTGACAAAGGTGCCACAAAATATATATATATATATATATATATATATATATATATATATATATATATATAAACAACAACTACAGGCCAATATCACTGATAAACATAGATGCAAAAATCCTCAACAGAATTCTAGCAATCAGAATCCAACAACACATTAAAAAGATCATACAGCATGACCAACAGACAACAGGGATGCAAGGATTCTTCAATATCCACAAATCAAACAATGCAATACACCACATTAACAAATTGAAAAATAAAAACCATATGATTATCTCAATAGATGCAGAGAAAGCCTTTGAGAAAATTCAATATCCATTTATGATAAATACCCTCCAGAAAACAGGAATAGAGGGAACATACCTCAACATAATAAAAACTATATATGACAAACCCACAGCAAACATTATCCTTAATGGTGAAAAATTGAAAGCATTTCCCCTAAAGACAGGAACAAGACATGGGTGCCCACTCTCACCACTACTATTCAACATAGTTTTGAAAGTTTTGGCCACAGCAATCAGAGCAGAAAAAGAATAAAAGGAATCCAGATTGGAAAAGAAAAAGTAGAACTCTCACTGTTTGCAGATGACATGATCCTCTACTTAGAAAACCCTAAAGACTCCACCAGAAACTTACTAGAGCTAATCAATGAATATAGTAAAGTTGCAGGATATAAAATTAACATACAGAAGTCCCTTACATTACTATACACTTACAATGAGAAAACAGAAATAGAAATTAAGGAAAAAATTCCATTCACCATTGCAACGAAAAGAATAAAATACTTAAGAATATATCTACCTAAAGAAACAAAATACCTATATATAGAAAACTAAAAATCACTGGTGAAAGAAATCAAAGAGGACACAAATAGATGGAGAAATATAACCATGTTCATGGATTGGAAGAAAAATCAACATAGTGAAGATGAGTATACTACCCAAAGCAATCCATAGATTCAATGCAATCCCTATCAAGCTACCAATGGTATTTTTCACAGAGCTAGAAAAAATAATTTCACAATTTGTATGGAAATACAAAAAGCCTTGAATAGCCAAAGCAATCTTGAGAAAGAAGAATGGAACTGGAGGAATCAACCTGCCTGACTTCAGGCTCTACTACAAAGCCACAGTCATTAAGACAGTATGGTACTGGCACAAAGACAAAAATATAGATCAATGGAACAAAATAGAAAGCCCAGAGATAAATCCACACACCTATAGACACCTTATTTTTGACAAAGGAGGCAAAAATATGCAATGGAGGAAAGACAATCTCTTTAACAAGTGGTGCTGGGAAAACTGATCAACCACTTGTAAAAGAAAGAAACTAGAACACTTTACAACACCATACACAAAAATAAACTCAAAATAGATTAAAGATCTAAACATAAGACCAGAAACTGTAAAACTCCTAGAGGAGAACATAGGCAAAACACTCTCTGACCTAAACCATGGCAGGATCCTCTATGACTCACCTCCTAGAATAAAAATAAACAAACGTGACCTAATTAAAATTAAAAGCTTCTGCACACAAAGGAAACTATAAGCAAGGTGAAAAGACAGCCTTTGGAATGGGAGAAAATAACAGCAAATGAAGCAACGGAAAAAGAATTAATCTCAAAAATATACAAGCAACTCCTGCAGCTCAATTCTAGAAAAATAAACGACCCAATCAAAAAAATGGGCCAAAGAACAAAAAAACATTTCTCCAAAGAAGACATACAGATGGCTAACAAATACATGAAAAGATGCTCAACATCACTCATTATCAGAGAAATGCAAATCAAGACCACAATGAGGTACCATTTCATACCAGTCAGAATGCCTGCGATCCTAAAGTCTACAAGCAATAAATGCTGGAGAGGGTGTGGAGAAAAGCAAACCCTCTTATACTGTTTGTGGGAATGCAAACTAGTATAGCTACTATGGAGAACAGTGTGGAGATTCCTTTAAAAATTGCAAACAGAACTGCCTTATGACCCAGCAATCCCACTGCTGGGCATACACACCGAGGAACCCAGAATAGAACGAGACACATGTACCCCAATGTTCATCACAGCACTGTTTATAATAGCCAGGACATGGAAGCAACCTAGATGTCCATCAGCAGACAAATGGATAAGAAAGTAGTGGTACATATACACAATGGAGTATTACTCAGCCATTAAAAAGAATACATTTGAATCAGTTCTAATGAGATGGTTGAAACTGGAGCCTATTATACAGAGTGAAATAAGCCAGAAAGAAAAACACCAATACAGTATCCTAACACATATATATGGAATTTAGAAAGATGGTAATGATAACCCTGTATGTGAGACAGCAAAAGAGACACAGATGTATAGAACAGTCTTTTGGACTCTGTGGGAGAGGGCAAGAGTGGGATGATTTGGGAGAATGACATTGAAACATGCATAATATCATATGTGAAACGAATTGCCAGTCCAGGTTTGATGCATGATACAGGGTGCTCAGGGCTGGTGCACTGAGATGACCCTGAGGGATGGGATGGAGTGGGAGGTGGGAGGGGGGTTCAGGATGGGGAACACATGTACACCCATGGTAGATTCATGCCAATGTATGACAAACCAATGCAATATTGTAAAGTAAATAAATAAATAAATAAAATTTTTATTAAGATTTTTTTGTGGCCTAAATATTGTCTACCCCAGAGAATTTTTCAGGTGCACTTAAGGGAGATGTGTATCTCTTTTTATTGGGTGAAGTGGTCTCTGTCAGCTCTGATAGGCTAATAGTGTAGTTAAATTTTTGTATATTCTTATGGAGAATGCAATGGCAACCCATTCCAGTATTCTTTCCTGGAGAATCCCAGGGATGGGGGCGCCTGGTGGGCTGCCGTCTATGGGGTCGCACAGAGTCGGACACAACTGAAGTGACACAGCAGCAGCAGCAGCAGCATTGATTTTATATATGATTGTTCTATACCTTATTATAAGTGGGAGTATTAAAATTTTAAGTTATTATGGACTTTTGTATTTTCCCCTTCAATTCTGTCCATTTTTCTTCATATATTTTGCAGCTTTTTGTTGTTGTTCAGTCACTCTGTCATGTCTGACTCTGTGTAACTCCATGGGCTGCAGCATGCCAGGTTTCCCTGTCCTTCACTATCTCCCAGAGTTTGCTCAAACTCATGTCCATTGAGTCAGTGATGTCTTCTAACCATCTCATCCTCTGTCCTCCCCTTCTCCTCCTGCCTTCAATCTTTCCCAGCATCAGGGTCTTTTCCAGTAAGTCGGGTTGTGCCTGCTTATAATTTTTAGATATCTTGCATTGACCTGTTCTTTTGTAATCTTTTCTGACTTAATGTCTCTTTTGTGTGAACAGTTCTCTTTTGGTTACTATTTGAATGGAATATCTTTTTCTTTTGGTTTTCCTGGTGGCTCAGTGGTAAAGAATCTGCCTGCCAATGCAGGAGATGTGGATTTGATCCCTGGGTTGGGAAGATCCCCTAGAGAAGGAAATGGCAACACACTCCCATGGACAGAAGAGCCTGTGGGCTACAGTTCATGGGTTGCAAAAGAGTCAGACATGACTTAGTGACTAAACAAAAATTTTGTTTTCTATGCTTTTAATCAAATCTGCCAATCTCTGTGTTTTAATGGAATAATTAAATCTATTTACATTTAATGTGATTAAAATAAAGAAAATTTTATTTCTTAAATTTAGCTATATTTTCTACATGTTATATATTTATGTTCTTCACTTCTTCCATTACCAACCTTGTAAAATTTACTTTCCATACCATTTTGGTTTCCTTCTTTTTTCCTTTTTTGTATGGTTTTTTTAAATTATTATTTTATTGTTGGTTAATTTGGGGATTACAATTTACATCTTAAACTTACAACATTCTAGTTCAAATAATACCAACTTAATTTCAATACTATAAAGATACTCTGTTCATATATGCCTTATTTAATTCAGACATTGTTTTCTCGATTTCCTTTTGTTCTATCTTCTTGGTTTCTTTTAGTTTATCAAATCTATTTAATGCAGTTGATTTAATATCTTTAACTAATATTTCCAACGTCTGGACTTTCTGGGTGATGATTTCTGTTTAATCATTTTTTCCCTGTGAATAGGCCATTATTTTATGTTCCTGTGCATGGTTTGCAAATTTTTATTGAGGTTTGGACATTCTGAGTATTATGTTGTGATAACTCCGGAAATCTAATTTTCTCATTCCTCCTGGATTGCTGTTTCTTTGCTTGTTGAGAGCTGAAACTATTCTTTCATGATTTTTTGACCTATTTTTGTAAACTGTGTATCTTTGTTTTATGTGGTCACTGAAGTTTCTCTTTCATTTTTATCCCCCCTGCAGTCAACTGGTGACCTGGCAAGATTTCCTTAAATATCTGGCTCTCAATAGTGGATGAAGTAGTCTTGTGTCTTTTAAATCCCCTGCAACTAAGGTCCATCTAGTTAAGGCTATGGTTTTTCCTGTGGTCATGTATGGATGTGAGAGTTGGACTGTGAAGAAGGCTGAGCGCCGAAGAATTGATGCATTTGAACTGTGGTGTTGGAGAAGACTCTTGAGAGTCCCTTGGACTGCAAGGAGATCCAACCAGTCCATTCTGAAGGAGATCAACCCTGGGATTTCTTTGGAAGGAATGATGCTAAAGCTGAAGCTCCAGTACTTTGGCTACCTCATGCGAAGAGTTGACTCATTGGAAAAGACTCTGATGCTGGGAGGGATTGGGGGCAGGAGGAGAAGGGGACAACCGAGGATGAGATGGCTGGATGGCATCACAGACTCGATGGACGTGAGTCTGAGTGAACTCTGGGAGATGGTGATGGACAGGGAGGCCTGGCGTGTTGCAACTCATGGGGTCGCAAAGAGTTGGACACAACTGTGCGACTGAACTGTGGCTAGGAAGGCGTGTTATCCCTTTGGTGTTGAAACAGTGGCTCATCTCTATGCCAGTCCCTCAGTGATAAAAAGCAGCAATCTGCAATCAAATTTCAAAATCTGTATCCCTAGGGAACAAGTTTTTACTGCTCGTCTATTTGGCTTTAGCAAGTAGTATCAGTGTTATGGGGTGTTTTCTGCATAGTTGCCTGTCATAGGGTTAGTGGTTGGAGGATAGTAGCTAATAACTATAATGGCCAAAATTGACTGAAATTTACTGTCCTCTTCATGAAACTTTCGCCAAGCTCTCCCCTAGATGCTGCAAGTGCTATAGTCAATTCAGATTTCCAAAATAGTTGCTTTAGATAGGTCCTGACAGTTTGTTATTTCTGTGGAAGGATGGATTTCTGAAATATCATGCTCTATTATCTTCTCTCATGTCACTCATGAATTGCTTTTTGTGCTTGATTGTCTTTGTCCATTTTAAATTTGAGTGTTAGTAAGCAGAGACATTACTTTGCCAACTAAGGTCCGTCTAGTCAAGGCTATGGTTTTTCCTGTGGTCATGTATGGATGTGAGAGTTGGACTGTGAAAAAGGCTGAGCGCCAATGAATTGATGCTTTTGAACTGTGGTGTTGGAGAAGACTCTTGAGAGTCCCTTGGACTGCAAGGAGATCCAACCAGTCCATTCTGAAGGAGATCAACCCTGGGGTTTCTTTGGAAGGAATGATGCTAAAGCTGAAGCTCCAGTACTTTGGCCACCTCATGTGAAGAGCTGACTCATTGGAAAAGACTCTGATGCTGGAAGGGATTGAGGGCAGGAGGAGAAGGGGACGACCGAGGATGAGATGGCTGGATGGCATCACTGATTCAATGGACATGAGTCTGAGTGAACTCCTGGAGTTGGTGATGGACAGGGAAGCCTGGAGTGCTGCAATTCATAGAGTCACACAGAGTCGGACACGACTGAGCGACTGAACTGAACTGAACTGAAGTTTATTATGAATTTTTTAAAAAGCTTAATATATAAAGATTATGAGCTTTTATCTGAAATATTTTCTATTTTTGTCCTTTAAATTTTTTGCTATTAATGTTCATTTTATATGCTTGCTCTCAGTTGATTTTTTTCTTTAAGATTTAGAAGGTCCTTCCCTTTTCAAGATTGATCACATATTTACCAACATTTTCTTCTAGATGTTATTATTTCATTTTTTATATTTCATCTTTTAAACCATGTAGAATTTATTTGGATGTATTTATTATATGTGATAAGGCTCTAACCTGATAGTTTTTATAAACTGTGAGCTAAAGTTCCCAACATCTTTTGTTTACTAACCTGGACTTTACTCACCTTTTTTTTTTTTAACTTGTGTTATTAATTAATTTATTATTTTTGGCTGTGCTCGGTCTTCCCTGCTGTGCTTGGGCCTTCTCTAGCTGTGGCGAGCGGGGGCCACTCTCTAGTTGCATAGCACAGGCTCTCGGTGTTCAGACTTTAGCTGTTGTGGTGCACAGGCCTAGTTGACCTCAGGCATGTGAGATCTTCCAGGACCAGGGATTGAACCAGTGTTCCATGCCCTGCAGGGTGGATTGTCAACCACTGAACCACCAGGGAAGCCTCACTTTGGTTTTGAATAATGCCTTTTATTATAAATTAAGTTGATACTCCTCTGTCTTAATTTGGCCTATAATTTTGTTCCAATGATATGCCTGATTGTGCCTTCACCTATACAACTTACTTTTAAAACTTTATATTTGGGGTAGATTGTGTCATTCCAAATCTTTTTTCTATCCTTTGTGACAAGATTATATAATCACATCTTTTGCCATGAACTTTGCAGTGCCCTCCCACTGTCATTCTGGGGTTGGCTATGACTTTGGCCCATCTGATTTTAGAAAATATGTTACAGAAAAAGACCTGTAAAGTGTTTCCAAATTTAGACTTTTTCTCCTTCTTCCCATAAAACTGCCATAAGAAGAGCATACCTTGCTAGACCCAAGAGGAGAATGAAAGACATATAAAAAGAAGCTGCCTTAGCTAAGCTGCCCCAGCTAGATTTAGACTAGGGTAAGTAAATCTTAGTCAACTGAGGATATTTAAGAAAGCCCAGTCAATTCCCATAACGGTGAATAGCCTGTACTATACTATATTAGCCATTTCCTAACTGATTCACAACGTTGTGAAATAAATAAATGCCTGTAAAATTTTTGTGGTTGCTTATTATTCAGCAATAACTGACCAATTCAACAATGTATTTTAGGATATAGTAGAACTTCAACTCATTTAATTTATTTACTAATTTGCAAAAGTAGTTCATAGCTATTCTTGACTGTTTACCATGGTTTGCTTAGTAATGTAATTATATTTGCCTATCTTTTATTTCACCATGACCCAGTCTAATTCTAAGAGATATTTGACAGCAGAGACTAATTTATTCATTCTTAGTAGTGTCCACCACAATATCTAGCTCAAACCGTCTTTGCTCATGATGATAATATAACTCATTGTTGAATTACACTGAATATCTAGAAATTAAATTCTCCAAGAATATAGTAAATCCCTACATTCAGTTCAGTTTAGTCACTCAGTTGTGTCCGACTCTTTGCAATCCCATGAACCACAGCATGCCAGGCCTCCCTTTCCATCACCAACTCCCGGAGTCCACCCAAACCCATGTCCTTTGGTTGGTGATGCCATCCAACCATCTCATCCTCTGTCGTCCCCTTTTCCTCCTGCCCTCAATCTTTCCCAGCATCAGGGTTTTTGCCAATGAGTCAGCTCTTCACATCAGGTGGCCAAAGTATTGGAATTTCAGCTTCAACATCAGTCTTTCCAATGAACACCCAGGACTGATCTCCTTAAGAATGGACTGGCTGGATCTCCTTGCAGCCCAAGGGACTCTAGAGAGTCTTCGCCAACACCACAGTTCAAAAGCATTAATTCTTCGGTGCTCAGCTTTCTTTATAGTCCAACTCTCACATCCATACAGGACCACTGGAAAAACCATAGCCTTGAATAGATGGACATTTGTTGGCAAAGTAATGTCTCTGCTTTTCAATATGCTATCTAGGTTGGTCATAACTTTGCTTCCAAGGAGTAAGCATCATTTAATTTCATAGCTGCAATCACCATCTGCAGTGATTTTGGAGCCCTGAAAAATAAAATCAGCCACTGTTTCCCCATCTACTTGCCATGAAGTGATGGGACTAAATGCCATGATCTTCGTTTTCTGAATGTTGAGTTTTAAGCCAACTTTTTCACTCTCCTCTTTCACTTTCATCAAGAGGCTCTTTAGTTCTTCTTCACTTTCTGCCATAAGGGTGGTGTCATCTGCATATCTGAGGTTATTGATCTTTCTCCTGGCAATCTTGATTCCAGCTTGTGCTTCTTCCAGTCCAGGGTTTCTCATGATGTACTCTGCATATAAGTTAAATAAGCAGGGTGACAATATATAGCCTTGATGTACTCCTTTTCCTATTTGTAACCAGTCTGTTGTTCCATGTCCAGTTCTAACTGTTGCTTCCTGACCTGCATACAGGGTTCTCAGGAGGCAGGTCAAGTAGTCTCATATTCCCACCTCTTTCAGAATTTTCCACAGTTTATTGTGATCCACACAATCAAAGGCTTTGGCATAGCCAATAAAGCATAAGTAGATGTTTTTCTGAAACTCTCTTGCTTTTTCGATGATCCAAGGGATGTTGGCAATTTGATCTCTGGTTTATCTGCCTTTTCTGAATCCAGCTTGAACATCTGGAAGTTCATGGTTCATGTACTGTCGAAGCCTGGCTTGGAAAATTTTGAGCATTACTTTACTAGCATGTGGGATGCATGCAATGGTGTGGTAGTTTAAGCACTCTTTGGCATTGCCTTTCTTTGGGATTGGGATGAAAACTGACTTTTTCAAGTCCTGTGGCCACTGCTGAATTTTCCAAAGTTTTGGCATATTGAGTGCAGCACTTTCACAGCATTATCTGTTAGGATTTTATTTTATTTATTTGTTTATTTTAATTGGAGGCTAAATACTTTACAATATTGTAGTGCTTTTTGCCATACATTGATATCAATCAGCCATGGGTGTACATCTGTTCCCTATCCTGAACCCCCTCCCACCTCCCTCCCAATCCCATCCCTCAGGGTCATCTCAGTACACCAGCCCTGAGCACCCTGTCTCATGCATCGAACCTGGACTGGAGATCTGTTTCACATATGATAATATACATGTTTCAATGCTATTCTCTCAAATCACCCCACCTTCACCTTCTCTCACAGAGTCGAAAATACTGTTCTATACATCTGTGTCTCTTTTGCTGTCTCACATATAGGGTCATCATTACCATCGTTCTAAATTCCATATATATGCGTTAGTATACTGTATTGGTGTTTTTCTTTCTGACTTACTTCACTTTGTATAATAGGCTCCAGTTTCACCTACCTCTTTAGAACTGATTCAAATTCCATCACTACCACTAGCTTTGTTTATAGTGATACTTCTTAAGGCCCACTTGACTTCGCATTCCAGTTTTCTGGCTCTAGGTGGCTCATCACAACATCACAATTATCTGGGTCGTGAAGATCTTCTTTGTATAGTTCTTCTGCGTGTTCTTGTCACCTCTTCTTAATATCTTGTGCTTCTGTTAGGTCCATACAATTTCTGTCCTTTATTGTGCCGATCTTTGTATGAAATGTTCCCTTGGTATCCCTAATTTTCATGAAGAAATCTCTAGTCTTTCCCATTCTACTGTTTTCCTCTATTTCTTTGCATTGACCCCTGAAGAAGGCTTTCTTATCTCTCCTTGCTATTCTTTGGAACTCTGCATTCAAATGGGTATATCTTTCTTTTTCTCCTTTGCCTTTTGTGTCTTTTCTTTTCTCAGATATTTTTAAGGCCTCCTCAGACAACCATTTTGCCTTTTATCATATCTTTTTCTTGGGGATGGTCTTGATCACTGCCTCCTGCAACTCTGTCCCTAGTTCTTCAGGCACTCTATTAATCAGATCTAATCCCTTGAATCTATTTGTCACTTCCACTGTATATTCATAAAGGATTTGATTTAGGTCATGCCTGTATGGTCTAGTGGTTTCTCCCACTTTCTTCAATTTAAGTCTGAATTTGGTAATAAGCAGTTCATGATCTGAGCCACTGTCAGCTGCTGGTCTTGTTTTTCTTGACTACATAGAGCTTCTCCATCTTTGGCTGCAAAGAATATAATCAATCTGTTTTCGGTATTGACCATGTGGTGATGTCCGCGTTAGAGTCTTCTCTTGTGTTGTTGAAACAGTGTGTTTGCTATGACCAGCATGTTCTCTTGGCAAAATTGTGTTAGCCTGTGACTTGCTCGTTTTGTACTCCAAGGTCAAATTTGCCTGTTACTTCATGTATCTCTTGACTTCCTACTTTTGCATTCCAGTCCCCTATAATGAAAGGGATATCTTTTTGGGGTGTTAGTTCTAGAAGGTCTTGTAGGTCTTCATAGAACCATTCAACTTCAGCTTCTTCAGCTTAACTGGTTGGGGCATAGACTTGGATTACTGTGTTTACTGTGTGTAAAGAGTTTACAGCAGGTGGAATATACTGATTCAGTCCTGTAAGTAAGAATGCTTTCAGATTTTCATGGGGTTATAGTAACCTCATATGTAATGTTTTTGAAGATCTTCAGAATAGATTCAAGGGCTTCCCTCATAGGTCAGTTGGTAAAGAGTCCTCCTGCAATGCAGGAGACCCTGGATCCATTCCTGGGTTGGGAAGATCCACTGGAGAAGCGATAGGCTACCCACTCCATTATTCTTGGAGTATTCTTCCCTTGTGGTTCATCTGGTAAAGAATCGCCTGCAATGTGGGAGACCTGGGTTTGATCCTTGGGTTGGGAAGATTTCCCTGGAGAAGGGACTCCTCCCCACTCCAGTATTCTGGCCTGGAGAATTCCATGGACTGTATAGTCATGCAAAGAGTCAGATTGGACTGAGTGACTTTTGTTATGCCCAGAGTCCGAGTCCCCAAAACTGAGAGAATAAGATGTCCACAGCAATGCAAAAGCATGAAGGGGTTTTATTTCTAGCTCGAGCTAGGGCTCCCGCCACATCCAATGCAGTGGAGTGGAGCAAGAAGCCCCGAGACCAGATTTACAGCAGTATTTATATGTTTTAGAACAGAGAGTTGGCAAGGGCTGATTGGCTGCAGGAGTTTCCTAGTATTTACTAATTGGCTAATCTTTATTGGCTGCAGGGGTTTCCTGGTATTTACTAATTGGCTATTGGCTGCAGGGTGATGTCTTTTACGTCCTGATAAACTCAAACCAGGTTACGGGGAGTATGCTGATTAGACAAGTCCTGGCATCTGCGGGGATGACTTCACTGGGCAATGACTCAGCCTTTCCCGTGAGTCCTACCTTAGTCCCTGAAGCCTATCATGGCGTTTGTTAGGTCCCAACAACTTTCACTTTCACTTCAGAATAGATTCATGATATGTACCTTATGTATTAAAGGTCAATATTTTCTGGCTTTGATTTTGCTAGAATTAAAAAAAAAATGTGGGGCAGAATATCAGGGTCTGGTTATTAGCTAACCAACATAATGAGATTATGTTCTTGAGTTTCAGTGTATTTTTAATCTTTCTATCAAGATTTGTTAGAACCATCTTCCCTTTATTATTTATCACACAGGGATCTTCTTAATGGTACTTTATCTTTTTGCTGCACCTTTCCCTCTTTCCATCTATTTGTGGGGCATTTTAATTGCCTTTACAGTTCTCCACAATAATTAAATATTTTCAGAGGCAGCCTATGATAGATGGTTCTCCTATTGTGTTTAATCATTCCCATTAAATATTATACTAAAACTCAGTTATGATTAAACTAAAGAATAATATATTACATTAGTTTCATTTAGTTGTGTTGCTGTGAAGTCACTCAGTTGTGTCTGACTCTTTGTGACCCCATGGACTGTAGCCTACCAGGCTCCTTCATCAGTGGGATTTTCCAGGCAAGAACACTGGAGTGGGTCACCATCTAATTTATGTTTGCATTCAATAAAGTTAACCTATTAAATCATTTGTCCAAAATTTCAAAAACATGGCTTCCAAAAACAAAGGAGTCATAAAAAAGTAACTAAATTACTAGTGTGATGACAGCATTTTCAAGGCAGTCTAGTCTTGTGTTTTAGGGTGTCTGAGAAGAATGGAAGTCAATTCCCTAACTTTCATTCAGTGAAGCTATTCTCACGACCTTGTGCAGCGCATATGACCTTGTCAAAGTCACTTAACATCTCTGAGCATCTGGTTTTTAAAGTTTTTATTTTCCAAACTATTTATCTTACTCTGTACATGGTAAAAGAAGGTAGCAATACTCTTTTAATAATGATTCTCCTTGGATATTTAGAGTACAATCATTATAAAAGTATATATTAAGATAGAGTCAATATGCCACTCTCCTCCTGTCTCCTGAGCCATGCAAATATAGCTGACTTTGTGTAATGAATATAAATAACCTCTTGAAATTACCCACACTGGTATATGTGGTGAAACATAGTTGTCTGGCCCACTTTGTCTATCATGTAAATAAAAACTCAATAAATGTTTATTGTATTAAATTTTTACTTTCAGAAAAAGAAATCTCTGACCAGATGATTAGATATACCTGGTTACATATATGAGCATTGGCAGTGATATTTTCATAATTGATACTAAAATTATCTCCAGTCAGAAAGCATGTATCTCTTGCTTATGATTCATATAAATCTACTGAGGAAAAGACATCTCTAGGTAGAAATTATCTCATATTTCCACTTTGAGTTAAAAAGATAGTCTGTGAAGACAGGTACACACAGGCAAATCCAATGATGATTATTGAAATAACTGAAGGAAAATCCTGTTTTTAAGGCTCTTATAAATTTTATCTATTGACATTAATTAAGAAAAGCAAACAGTATTCTCTTTTGTTTCTGTCTCTTCAAAATGGTTGCCGTATTGAAAGCACAAGCAATGGCAGTTTCCTTTGGCTCCCCTTAATCCTCACATCTACCCATATCTTCCAACCATTACTTTTTTCTTCTGTTTCCATTCTCAATGCAGAATAATATATGCCGGGGTCCAGCCCTGGTGGATCCAGGGTAATTCGTAGTGGAGACAGAGTCAGCGAGGAGAGATTTATTTATTTAGCGATATAAAGAAAGATTAGGAAATAATAGTGTAGTGAGAGAGAGGAGAGAAAATAGAGGAGAAAAGAGGCTGTATTCCTTGGTTTACACAGGAGACCAATAAAGCTCCAAGACAAGGGGCTTCACCATCTATGTAGGCCACTGGCGCCCACTTGAATAGTGGAAGGTGCCCCGCCTTGGGCTCCCTCTCACGTGGGTCTTAGAAGCCAGGGCAAATAAGTAGACATGGAGAGCCTCTGTGCTCCAGACGGGAATTCAGCCTCAAAAGGGAGAAAAGAATGACATGGGGGAGCCAAGCATTGGTGCTAGACCCACAGCTTTATTTTCAAAAGCAGCTTATATACCCCAAGTTGTACATAAAGAAATAATGGAATATGCAGAGTTATACAGGGGCAGCAGTCTTGACCCTTATTGAGACCAGGCTTTCTTTTTGCATACCTTCCCGTATACAAAAGGTCTCAGGTGGTTTTACATCATCTTCTGGCCAGGGGGCCTGTTAACATTTTTATGGCTTTTTTCCTAGATAAATGTCTATCAACCAGAAAACTCATTTTCCCTGGAAGTGTTTTTTTCTTTAATCTGCATCACCCTCAAAGTACTAAATAAAGTTACATTCCTGTAGAACAAAGGTGCAGGGGGTTATAACAAATAAAGTACTTAACTCAAAGATCTGATGTTGCTAATGCCAGGGCTACTACCTGTTTTTTCTACATACCAACTATATCAACAAATAAAAAATATGAAAACTTGGCAGCAAGTATTGGCTCAACAATGAAACGCTTAATCAGTCCTATTCAAATGATTTTGACTCCTCAGAAGCCCCTACATTCCTAGGGTGTTTTAAGCTTCCTGTGCCTCTCACAGTCGGGAGGCCACAAACAATCACATGTGCAGCTGTAAGAGTCCAGACAAACCTGTCAGGCAGGCTAGAAAGCCATCAGAGGGGTTTTTGGATTGAAACACTCTTATTATGCCCAAGAGACTTATTATCTAATAGCTCTAAATTAACTTTTTCCAGAAAAAGGTGGTGGGGGGACAGCCCCCTGTTAATGTCAGAAGAGTAGGTGGAAAGCATAACAGTAAAGCAGGCAGACTCTGATTTTAGGGGTAGATGCTCGAGAAAATCCAGGGGGACCCCTGAGGCCTGATCCCGCCTTTACGTTTGTCAGGTCCCCTTCCTTATGACCTTTGCCATGGGCAGGATTCCCCATGCTGACTCCCAGCAAATATACCTTACCTACTTTTAAGATTTATCATGAAAGGAGAAAATCTAACCTGCAGGCCAGGTGCTGATGTTTTGACAGGAAAAAAAAAAAAAAAAAAAGGTCAGAATCAAAAACTAGTCAATAAACTGCCACTATCCAAAAACCCGGCATCATGGAATGAAGAAGTAGATTTCAAATCCAAAAGGAAAAGTAACAAGTCAAGTCAAGGGACAAAATAACAGTGTTCACTATGGATATGAGAATAGGGAGAAACTTTGTTGGAGGAACACTTTCCTCATACTCTTAGTCTCTTGCCTCTTTTGTGAGCTTGAGGACAACTGATCCCATTTCTGAGTTGATGTTCAGAAGAAAGCAGAGATGGTGCTCTGCATATGAGTCTACAAGAGACGTTGTGTCTCTGATATGAAATGACAATCCTAGAGGCCTAGAGGCAAGTTACAGAGACCAACAGACTGTAAGAATGATATAGTCTACCTTCATGCTTCCTAGGCTTCCCGCATGCATGAGTGCTAAGTCGCTTCAGTCCTGTCTGACTTTTTGCCACCCTATGAACTGTAGCCTGCCAGGCTTCTCTGTCCATGGGATTCTCCAGGCCAGAATACTGGAGTGGGTTGCCATGCCCTCCTCCAGTGGATCTTCCTCACCCAGGGATCAAACCTGCATCTCCTGCTGCTCCTGCATTGCAGGAGGATTCTTTACTGCTGAGCCACCAGGGAAGCCCTCTTAAGTTTCCTACTACCTCTATTTTCTCAGTTTAACACATTTGCTATGAAGAATGTGCGATATAGAAGAGTTTCAATGGTGAAACAAGTTAAAGTTCTCTATACATTTGGACAGACAATCTGCATATGGGATACTCCGTAATGACATGGCTAGAGCCAACCATGTATGTAAAAAGTTAAAATTCTTGTCCACTATCCAGTGTTTGGCTCATGTTACACCAGTTCTGCCAGTACTTGATAGTACCAGGGAAACGTTCCACTGCCTTCCAGACTCTGTTCCTATTGGCCTCTGAGGGTGCTGGAACATTAGAATACCTCTGTTGATACTTTTAACTCCCTGCCTTAGCAAGGGAACAAATGAGTGAGGGCGCTTGCCATAGGAACTCTTGAGGTCCCGCTGCTTAATCTGTGCTTCTTCCAAACACTCTATAAGTCACTTGGGGCAATGAGGAAAGACAACTACTTCATTAGATTATTTCTGAATCCATATGGGTTGGAATTTGGGCAATGTAAATGAATGACAACATTTGAAAAAGATAGATACATTTGCACAGATGGGACAAGCAATAGAGGGATTCAAGTGGCAGGCAAAAGTTCATTTACATAGGTCGTATAGCCAGACAGAATCAGACTATCCAGGATTTTAATAGGCTCTGATTACTAAGTCCTGTGACCTTGGGTGATGGCTTGAATTCTTTGAGTCTTATCTGTGTTAAATGAAGATAATATGTAGCTTGCAGGTTTCTGTAAGAAAGAAATGAGATAGAGCATATAGCAAGCACTAAAATAAATGGCATTTAGTTTACCTTAGAACATAGGATCTGTAAATTGTGAAAGATGCCAGAGCAAGGCAGCAGTCATCTTCAAGGTTATAGGGTGCCTCATTTGAACCTGAATTGACTGAGTGATTGAGAAAGAAGAGGACTTGAAGTTGGAAGGAACAACACAAGCAAGGGAATAATGGTATAATAAAGCAAAGCCTCTTAGACCAGATTTTTAAAAAACAGAGGAGCAAACAGTCTCTGTCTTCTGCAGGCAATTCCCAAGAAAAATAAAGGAGCTGTTTTAAAATCAGCTCCAGACATTACTTTTTATGTTTACCATTCCTGTTGCTGGAAGGCTGATTAAGTTGGAAGTGCAATCAGTTTTCTTAGGAAATGGTATTAGTGTTAATTAGTATTGGTGTGAAACTAGCAGGTTTCGAATAACGGTAGGGTCAATGGAAATTTTAGTCACTGCAACTTTGAGAGCATCTCTTAAACTATGAAGTTGGCAAACTTTTTCATATATCCCAAATTAAAAAAAAAAAAAACAACACAAAAAACTATCAAGCACAGAACCAGCTATTAACAGGATTACTGTCCATAATGCTTTCAGAAGGTGAAGGGGAGGGAAATTGAGGTACAGAACTACTTAAAGACGACCACTGCTAACCCCAAAGAGAAAGAGAAGGGACATATGATGTATTTCATTATTTGTATACAATCTATGCAGTGTTAGTTCAGTTTTTTTCATTATATCCTAAACTGAGCTTTTAGTGTTTTAAAGGCCCTCTGGAATATATTGCTGTCCATATTGCTGTCAATAAAGGGATTATAAGGATATTGTGCTCCTTACAATAATGGAATTACATCCCCAAATAGCTCCCTATCAGTGCCTGCAATAATCTTTAATCACTCTTTTGACTTGAAATTTTGATGGTTCCTGTTAAGTTGCTAATAACTTTGGGAGAGATAACAATATTAAGTTTAACAGTATGAAGTCTTGTTAAACCTTAAGTGAGAATTAATTGATCAGATCTTCCCAACAACAACAACAAAATCTGTTGAAAAGAGATTTTATAACAGAGTGTATATGGAACTATCTGGGGGGAGTGAATTTGATTAGAAAGTGTTTAGGGCATGCAGAATAAAGACACTATGGGGATACCTGGAGGATGGTGTAAAAGTATTTGTGAGTAGGAAAATAGCTGGAAGAAGAGGAATAAAGTTTCTGGGGGAAATTTTAGCAAGAGTTTACCATGTCCTGAGCATTAGGTCAAGGACACTCACATTTTTTTTTTTTTTCTTATACACTGAAGTTTTATCTAGTCAGCTCTGCCTATAGATCTAGCTATTATTTTAAGAATTTGTTTTCTTATAAATTTTGATTCAATTTCTCTTCATAGTTCTTATATTTGACTTTTCAAGTGTAAGGACCAGTAAAAATAAGAAAAAATTCCCTAGTGAACACTGTTAGCCTTCCTTCAGGGAAGGGATTAAACACTATTTGATCAGTTGTATCCTGATGAAAGGGGAACATTGCACTGCAACTTTTTTCTGATTATTCTAAAAGGGTCTAGCAAACCTTTCACATCCTCCTGCCTTATGTGTGAAGGTACGAAGATAATTATGGATGTTGCATTCCAACCAAGGAATACATTTTAGTGAAAACTGAGGTTAGGTAATGAGTTTTTAGAGCAGAAATACTTATCCTACTCTTTCAACCTGTGCTTGTATATTTGGTGTTAGATAAACAAGAGAGGAATTTTTGGTTTTATAAAACGGACACATGGCAAATCTTACCGTGGGTAAAGATTTCTTTTAAGCTTAGTGCTTTAATGATGAACAATGGTCTTAGAAGTGATTTTATTTTATATCATTTTTCTCGAGAGCATTATATCCCAGTAAATAACAATAAATAAGAAATATTTAGCTTTGTATGTATGAGAGTAAGACTTTAACCTTAGAATTTCAGCCTTCTGGGCTGTGTTTTCTCACCTGTGACTCTTTTTTTTTTTTTAAATTGAAGTATAGTTGATTTACAATGCTCTGTTAGTTTTCAGATGTATAGCACAGTGATTCAGTTATATGTACATACATATTTATTGTTTTCAAATGCTTTATCCTTATCATCTGTGACTCTTCTATGATTTGTAGTCTACTATACTGTAAGTTCCCCTATCCTCAAGTCTCTGGATTAATTAGGATCTGCATATATGAGGTTATAGAAAATCTATACAGCAAATACAGCAAAGTGTGCACTTACAGAGAACACATTAGCTACTCATAACTATGACCTCAGTTTGACTCTTGAACATAATTCTGTGCCAATCAGCAACTAAAGAACTTTCCATTGTTTTTTTAATGAATAAGGTGTTAGAAGAATAAGCCTGTTGATATCAGGAATTATATATGCCATCAAATTCATTTCCACCAAGTACAGTTAGTATGATTTTAATCATTTGTTTTCAAGTAAATCAGCTTAAAGACTTAGTTGATCATGAGTAGTTTGGAATTCATAATTTTAATTGAAAATCATTGTTGAAATTGTGCTCTTGTTCAATTAAAATCTCTGTTAACCAGGAAAAAAAAAAACACAACACATTACAAACAGATTGTAAAGAGAAAACGAAGAGGAAATAAGTGAAAGAAAAAGACATACCTCCTGGTGTGGTGTAATAGGGGTTGTCTTAGAAGTATATGCTTTGAGAAAAGAGCAAAAAGAACCCAGAGGGATAAAAATGTATAATTCTGATTATATCACACTCATATTTCATTATGCAAGGTTAGCAGGGAGATGAGAATCCAAGACTTTGACCCAATCCTAAAAAGGTAACAAATTATCATTAGCTTTCTGCAACATGTAAGATCTCAGGGGAAGATGTTAAATAGTGAGGCTGCTTGTTGCACAGCTGAAATTGGGGGTCTCTTGACAGCTTGCCAAAACGAAAGCACCTACATGAAAACTCAACTATTATTATAATCAGAAGTGAATGAACATACTTCTCCTTATCTGGATTTAAATATAATTGGATGAAATCACTTCATATTAAAAGATCTTCTTTAAAAAATATTTGGGAAACTAAAGCAACAATAGCGCATGAATGAACTGCATTGAATTTTGCCGTGAGGTGATTTCTGTTCAGGGATAAAAATTTGTCATTTGGAATGTAATAGCAGTTCTATCCTATTTTCTTAATGGTAGAATTTATAGTTCCCTACTCTCAAAGACATGACACTATTTATAATAAAAGAAAATTCCTTTGAGCACATGAAAGTGCTTTATAATAATAATAAGTAAAACTGAAGAATCCATCACTCCCTTGAAAAATGTGGAACTTGTTTTATTGGTTCTGCTACAAGGAAAAAATATTTTCATAAGTATGGGAGAAATCAGAATTTATGCAACATAAAAGATATGTCCACATAAAAGATATGTCCTTTTTATAATCCTTCTAAATAACATTAAAGCAAAGACTGGTAGGGCTGTGTAATTATTTTGCTTCCATAAGAAGATTAACATATAATCTTAACTATATTTCAACCTGATTATTTGTTTGAGTGAGCACATATCTTTGGGAGAGGCATCTAGTGAAATGAGGGGAGAGGTAGACACCTGCTTAGATAGTTATATGTCCAGATACAGTCCTGGTGACCAACATGATGAGAACCAGAATTCATCTCATTCATCTGATTATAAAATATGACAATATTATTAGATGAATGTCATTCATGTACAAAATTGGGTATGATATGCATAATGATTTTATGTGCACCTGAGACTGCTTTCCTGAAATGATGTTTTGTATACATGTATTATTGTTTCCAGGAGATCTCAAGTCACTGAAATAGAGAAAAGATCTCATTATCTCTATTTAATAGCATATTTTTAATATTAAAATGGAGAAACTTTATTTCTGACAAGTTGCAGCCTATCTATTTAGGTGGCTATAAATTCTATATTTTCAGCTTAGACCTCTCCTCAGAATTTCAGTTCGGTGTGGCCAAGTGTCTACTGGGTATCTCTGCACATCCCACTGGTCCCTTAAATCAACATGTCCAAGTCCCACATGGAAATCATGCTTCTTTACCTAAGCTTTGCCATGTCTCCAAGGTCTCTACATACTCACCCTTTCCCTTAGGTACACCTGTAGTGGAAATATAGACTTTCATATTAAATTTGAAACCACATCCTAATAATCCTATCTCCTTAATAATAATAAGCATTTTTCATATATGGCACCTCCTTTACATCCTAAGTTCAGTCTCTACTTATTTTTCCAGCTCGTCTACTTGTTTCCAATCTTGCCTTCTTCAAAACTATTCAGTCCACCCTACAGCCTGCGTTAGCCCTTATGGAATGTATATCTGACCGTGTTACTCCCATAACTAAAGTATTTCAATGGGACTTCTAGATAAACACATCAGTTTATAAGTGTGTTTATCTGAACCACTTCTTGAAACACATAAAACCATGGATAGTAAAAGAAAATTAAAAAAATAGAAAACCACAAAGACAAAGAGAATGGAAAAGGAAACCCAGCAGACTAGACACATCCACAAATTTTGGGAGATGGAAGGCAAATGAATGAGCAATAATTTATGCAACAGAATGACTACTTCCCTGGTGGCTCAGCTGGTAAAGAATCCACCTGCAATGTGGGAGACCTGGATTCAATCCCTGGGTTGGGAAGATCCCATGGAGAAAGGAACAGCTACCCACTCCAGTATTCTGGCCTGGAAAATCCCAAGTCGGACACAACTGAATGACTTTCACATAACATAACATAACATAACATAACATAACATAACATAACATAACATAACATAACATGATGTAATGTAACATAGCATAAAATAACGTTTAAAGAGATAAAACTCAAACACATGCACAGGGAGGAGTGAATTCTGTAATAAAATAGAAGAACTCAGAAACTAAAGGCAGCAGTTAATTCTAGAGGCAGAGATTCTGGTTTTTAAATAGAAATAAGAAGATTGGTTGAAAATTTGGGCAAGTAGTAAGATCCCAGATCTTCTTAAGAAGCTCATATCCTTTCTTTTAGGCAACAGATCTGGAGTAGAATATATATATTTTTTCAAAAGTACTTTAATACCTTGAAATATACATGATACATGTGTTAAAATATTCATATAATTTCATTACAATGCACAAGAAACTTATAATCAATTGATAACCTGAGCAGTTGTGATTCTCTTCTACTGTTGTTCTCTTGCAAGCTTTGTGTGGCCTTTCAGGCAGCACAGTTTTCAGAAAGTAGATTTTTAATAAATACTTCATTGACTTTCAATAAACTGTGTACAAATTGGCTTTCTTGCTGAGCAAGGTTTAAGGGATAGGAGATTTCTAGAACCTTTAACCTGAAAAATCTTGGATAATCTTTATTAATGGGGTATTTGAGATTCTATGATAGTGTCATAATTGGTATTTAAGAAGGAGTAGCAGATGGAAACCATACCGAAGTGGTGAGAATGAAGAGACTTGGGAGAGGTGACAAACTGTAGGTAATATACACTGAAGAATTACATAACATGTTTAAAACCTGCCTTGTATTTTGATGGGTTGCAGAGATAGACTAGTGCAGCATGGAGACAGGGTACAGAAAATCCAGTCTTTGGGAACCAAAAAGATAATAAGGCTGAGATAAAAGGTAGGTAGGTTATAAAATAGGATGGAATTTTGCTTCCTTTGAGCATGGTATGTGTTGTCATTTTGAAGCCTTTTCAATTTTCATATCCTTTTAGTGCCAACTTGGGAGACATATTATCATGACTGAATTGGAGAACTGACAGCCTACCAGAAAGTGTCATTGTATCATTTGGGACTAGTGAAGATGAAAATAATATATATATATATTTTTGCACAAGCACCCCAGGAAATTAACCTCGAAATACAACTGAGGAGTAGGTACTGTTATGACTTCTTTATGGATCAGCAAGTGGATGAAATATGGTGAAGCTATATAAGTAGACCAAAGATATACAAGAAGACATGCATTGAATAAAAAGTAAATTTGAACCCTGCTTATCAACTCTTGATTTGACCAGAGACAGTTCTGTTTGAAACATGAGATTCTATATAGAAGCATGAGGGAATTAGGAAGTAAAATCTGATGAGTATTTTTCCTGAAATATTACAGCTGTCATTCCGAGGGCCCTAGTCCTGAAATAGTGGCAGGTTAAGATATTAAATTTTTCTGGGAACTCTTCATGGACTGTTGCCATATCAATGACAATGCAGACAGAAACCCAGTGATTTTTAAAGAGCATGCTGTTTGGTGTATCCTCTGTGTAGAACAGCTACACAAAGAGCAGCTAGCAATGTTCATCTGAATTCTTTATTATTTGTCAAAAGAAATACTGTTTTCTGACATAATCTTTCTTTCTTGAGAAAAGAAAATAATCAGTGGTGCCTATTGTAACTATGCTTTAACATCTGGCCTTTTCTCCTAAAGACCAAAACATCAATATGACCCCAAAAGAAAGAAAGTGATATGAATATAAATCAAGTATTTTTAAATTTAAAAATCTGACACCCTGTTTCTCTCTTTCTTCTTTTAATGCATTAAGCATCATCTCATACAAGCATGAACATAAACCATGACCAGTTTACTAAGTTAAGCTATAATCAAAAGAACATACAATGATATATTTGTTTTTCCTTTCTTGTCTTTGCATTTAATTTTCATATATATCTATGTCTGTGCAGGGACTTTGTCTCCTGGAGGCTGATACTCTTGCAAGTTTAACAGTGAAGACAGATGAGGGGAATACGTGACTGGCGAGGCTATGTTGGGTAATGTGGACAGGGCCAGACTGTATTGGATGAGTAGGGAAGCAGGGTTCTGATACCAAAGGGAGCCAGAGTTTCCACCTTTGTTTGCTGAGGAAACTAGCTCAGAGATAAGGAACTGTCTTTTGATGATCTCCTCTCTACATATGAAAGACATACTTTCAAATGAATTCCTGTAAGGACTTTTCATTATAGTTTTGATAATGGTCATGGTGGCATATTGTGTTTCAAGACTAGAAAAAAGACAAGTTTGAGAGACTATGTCCAATATTTGTGTCCGCTGCACCAGTCTCCCTCTGCTGAGCTCTGGGGGGTTGTTGTGTTGGGGGATGAGATACTCAAGATGATACTGGAGGTAAATATTTGTCCTAATACTTTTAAAAATTTTATTTTATTGACATGTACTTGGTTGACAATGTTGTGTTCATTTCTACTGTACAGCAGAGTGATTCAGTTATGCACACATATGCACACACACACACACACATCTTTTTTGCTCTAATACTTTTTGCACAGCAAAGTAGTACAAGTAGTACAAGGTCTGTTAAGTAAATTCGATGTGTACCCTCATGACAGCTATAATTATGTTAGGTAATTAGAATAGAAAAAAGGAGTCCAGAATGGTGGCGGCTAAAAGACAAAGAAGGGAAAAGCCGGTGAAAATAGAACAAAGGAAGGTCTGAGGACAGAAGTGAGGACCTCAGGTAAAACAAACAGCCCTCCTGGCCAGCCCAATTTACATAGGGCAGGCCCAGAGGGAGGAGAAAAAAAACATATAAAAAGAGGAGTCAAAATTGAGTGGGGGGTGTGGGGGGATGGGGGTGTGGGGCTGCTTCTCTTCTCTTTGTGTCTTTTGGGTTGGTGGCCTGCCCTCACGCCTCGAGGATGTATTTTCCTTTGCTTGCAAATAAAAGTGAGCTGTAACACGAAGGGGTAACACTGGTCCATCCACCGCTTCACATTTTTGCTGTGGTGAGAGAGAACCAAGGCAATTACACACTCCCCTGACAATTAGAAAAAATAGACTTGAAGAATAAAAGGAATGAGTTTTAAAAAATGTACTTCGTAATGCCAATACCCACATAACTGCCAAAATGTATAGCACTTCCTATGTGCCACATACTCGTCTCACTACATTTATCATCTCATGTACGCATGAGTACAGAAAAACTCTGTGAGCTAGGTAATAATATCATCATTTTGTAAAAGAGGCAGATTGGAAATTCAGTTCCAGGCAAGGTGGTTCCAGAGAGTGCCCTCTTTAAATCTGTATAGTACTGCCACTTCTAAAACAAGGCTATTAAAAAAAAAATATTGGACAGCAAAGTGAATCAGTTATACATATATCCACTCTTTTTAGATTCTTTTCCCATATAGGTCATTACAGAGTACTAAGTATGCTGTGCCATACAGCAGGTTCTTATTAGCTATCTGTGTCATTAATAGAAGTGGGTATATGTCAGTCCCAATCTCCCAATTTATTGCTCCCCAAGGCCAAGTTTTTTGACTTGGCTTTATGACAAGACTGTGGCTTGGACATCTTTGTGAGCTGGTGGGGTTTGTGTCTGGCACAACTCAATCATCTTTTTCTCCACCCTTTCCTAACTTTTATAGTGGATCTCCCACCCTGCAGTCTCATGCTGTATCACTTCCCTACATTTTTGTTCTAATGGGAAAGCACATGATAAAATGTATTCTCTAAAAATGTTATGTTATTCCTCTCAAAAATATATTCCTTCAAGTATAGATAATGTTAACTCTTCCAGATATATTTGCATTCTCAAAGAGGAAGCGTGGAGAGGAGATTGGGAAAATATTAAGTAGGTATTGATCAGATTTCTAAATGCTCCTCAAATCGTAAAAAAAAAAAAAAAGATAATTACATACTTCCCTACCTTTATGGGAAGACTGACTTTATAGTGCTATCAGTACTTCCTTGCCATATGTGAAGGTCAAAAGAAACTGGATAGTTTTAATATCACTTCAGAGGCTCCTGCTTCCTCTACTCTTCCTGAATTCATTACTACCCTCTGGATTTCTGTGAAAAGGAAAAATCCCTACTATTTGTAGTGTAATTTGGGATTAAATTCTGGCTTATTGTACTACTAGGTTTGGCAAATATTAATACATGACTCCCATGCTAATTTGAATCTCATATAATGAATTATTTTTAGTGTAAATACATCTCATGCAATATTTGGGACTTATACGAAAATTATTTGCTGTTTATCTGAAATTTGAATTTAATTGGACACTTTGTGTTTTTACCAGGTAATCGTACTCAGAGTGGTTGTCTCTAGAGAGAAAAAACAAAACAGAACAAAACTTCTGCTTATGGATATCTTGTAGTAATTTAATTACTAATTGGTAAAAATATGAAACACAGTGGTGGATACGGAGAAAGGGACAAATCTATACATGCAATGGAAGAAGAATAAAAATGTGTTGAATACTTGCCTGAACTGTGCTGATGAGCCAAGTTGTCTTATAGAGAAGTTATGAATATAAGTAACAAAGGAAAAGTCATTATAAAAGTAAATCCAGATATCCAAGGATTTTGGTTCAGTTGTTGGATGAAAAGAAGGGTGCATAAATTAGTCAGAGCAAAGAATAGGTTGAGGCCAGGAAGTTGAATAAAGTTTAAGATATTAAGCAAAACTTAAATGTTATTTCAGGCAATTATTCCAAAATCTCAAGGTCTGTTAATTTGCTATTGAATATCTTACAACCAGAAATATCACACTACAGAGAAAGTACTAATCTTTTGACATTACATAGTCATAATCCTGCTTGTCTCTTTCTTCTTTAATGCATTAAGCACCATCTTATACAGGCATGAACATAAACTGAACAGTTTGCTAAGTTATACTATAATCAAAAGAACATATAATGATGTAGTTTCCTTTCTTGTCCTTGTTCTTGTCCTTGTTGTTCCTTTCCTTTCTTGTCTTTGCATTTAATTTTCACAATCACAGAAAACTAATCAAACTGATCACACAGACCACAGCTTTCTCTAACTCAGTGAAACTATGAGTCATGCCATGTAGGGCCACCCAAGATTAATGGCTCATGGTGGAGAGTTCTGAAAAAATGTGGTCCACTGGAGAAGGGAAAGGCAAACCGTGTCATTATTCTTGACTTGAGAACCCCATGAACAGAATGAAAAGGCAAAAAGATATAACACTGAAAGATGAAATCAGGCCAGTAGGTACCCAATATGATACTGGAGAAGAGTGGAAAAATAACTCCAGAGAGAATGAGGAGATGGAGCCAAAGCAAAAACAATGCCCAGTTGTGGATGTGACTGGTGATCGAAGTAAAGTCTGATGCTGTAAAGAGCAATATTGCATAAGAACCTGGAATGTTAGGTCCATGAATCAAGGTAAATTAGAAGTGGTCAAACAGGAGATGGCAAGAGTGAACATCAACATTCTAGGAATCAGCGAACTAAAATGGACTGGAATAGATGAATTTAACTCAGATGACCATTATAACTAGTGCTGTGGGCAAGAATCCCTTAGAAGAAATGGAGTAACCCTCATAGTTAACAAAAGAGTCCAAAATGCAGTACTTGGATGCAATCTCAAAAATGACAGAATGATCTCTGTTTGTATCCAAGGCAAATCATTCAATATTGGAGCAATCCAAGTCTATGCCCCAACCAATAATGCTGAAGAAACTTATGTTGAACGATTCTATGAAGACTTACAAGACCTTCTAGAACTAACACCCAGAAAAGATGTCCTGTTCATCATAGGGGACTGGAATGCAAAAGTAGGAAGTCAAGAGATACATGGAGTAACAGGCAAATTCGGCCTTGGAGTACAGAATGAAGCAGGGCAAAGGCTAACAAAGTTCAGCCAAGAGAAGGCACTGGTCACAGCAAACACCCTCTTCCAACAACACAGGAAAAGTCTCTACACATGGACATCACCAGATGGTCAACACCAAAACCAGATTGATTATACTCTTTGCAGCCAAACAAGGAGAAGCTCTCTACAGTCAACAAAAGCCAGATCAGGAGCTGACTGTGGCTCTGATCATGAATTCCTTATTGTCAAATTCAGACTTAAATTGAATAAAGTGGGGAAAACCCCTAGACCATTCAAGTATGACCTAAATCAAATCCCTTATGATTATACAGTGGAAGTGAGAAATAGATTCAAGAGATGAGATGTAATAGACAGTGTTCCTGAAGAGATATGGATGGAGGTTTGTGACATTGTACAGGAGGCAGTGATCAAGACCATGCCCAAGAAAAAGAAATGCAAAAAGGCAAAATGGCTATCAGAGGAGGCCTTACAAATAGCTGAGAAAAGAAAAGACACAAAAGGCAAAGGCGAAAAGGAAAGATATACCCATTTGAATGAAGAGTTCCAAAGAATAGCAAGGAGAGATAAGAAAGCCTTCCTCCATGATCAATGCAAAGAAATAAGGGAAAACAATAGAATGGGAAAGACTAGAGATCTCTTCAAGAAAATTAGAGATGCCAAGGAACATTTCATGCAAAGATGGACACAATAAAGGACAGAAATGGTAGCGACCTAACAGAAGCAGAAGAGGTGGCAAGAATACACAGAAGAATTATACAAAAAAGGCCTTCACAACCCAGATAACGACAATGCTGTGATCAGTCACCTAGAGCCAGACATCCTGGAATGTGAAGTCAAGTGGGCCTTAAGAAGCATCACTACGAACAAATCTTGTGAAGGTGATGTAATTTCGGTTGAGCTATTTCAAATCCTAAAAGATGATGCTGTGAAAGTGCCGCACTCAATATGCCAGCAAATTTGGAAAACTCAGCAGTGGCCACAAGACTGGAAAAGGTTAGTTTACATTTCAATCCTCCAAAAGGGCAATGCCAAAGAATGTTGAAACTATCACATACTTTCACTTATCTCACATGCTAGCAACATAATGCTCAAAATTCTCCAAGTGAGGCTTCAACAGTGCATGAACCAAGAACTTCCAGATGTTCAAGCTGCATTTAGAAAAGGCAGAAGAACCAGAGATCAAGTTGCCAACATCTCTTGGATCATAGAAAAGGCAAGATAATTCCAGAGAAAAACATCTACTTCTGCTTCATTGATTACACCAAAGACTTTGATAGCGTATATCACAAAAATGTGTGGAAAATTCTTCAAGAGATGGGAATACCAGAACATGTTAACTGCCTCTGAGAAATTTGTATGCAGGACTAGAAGCAACAGTTAGAACCGGACATGGAACAACAGACTGGTTCCAAACTGGGAAAGGAGTACATCAAGGCTGTATATCGTCACCCTGCTTATTTAACTTATATGCAGAGTACATCATGGGAAATGCAGGGCTGGATGAAGGACAAGCTGAAAGCAAGATTGCTGTGAGAAATATCAATAACCTCAAATATGCAGATGATCCAACCCTTCTGGCAGAAAGTGAAGAACTAAAGAGGCACCTGATGAAAGTAAAAGAGGAGAGTGAAGAAGTTGGCTTAAAGCTCAACATTCAGAAAACTAAGATCATGGCATCCTGTCCCATCATTTCATGGCAAATAGATGAGGAAATATTGGAAACAGTGACAGACTTTATTTTCTTGGGCTCCAAAATTACTGTAGATGGGGACTGCACCAAAGAAATTAAAAGACACTTGGAAGAAAACCTATGACCAACCTAAACAGCATAGTAAAAAGCAGAGACATTACTTTGCCAACAAAGGTCCGTCTAGTTAAAGCTATGATTTTTCCAGTTTCTGAATGCCGAAGAACTGATTCTTTTGATCTGTGGTGTTGGAGAAGACTCTTGAGAGTTCCTTGGACTGCAAGGAAATCAAACCAGTCAATCCTAAAAGAAATCAGTCCTGAATATTCATAGGAAGGGCTGATGCTATAACTGAAACTCCAATACTTTGGCCATGTGATGCGGAGAACTGGCTCATTGGAAAAGACTTTGATGCTGGGAAAGATTGAAGGGAGGAGGAGAAGGGGACAACAGAGGAGGAAATTGTTGGATGGCGTTTCCGACTTGATGGACATGAGTTGAAGCAGGCTACTGGAGATGGTGTTGAACAGGGAGTTCTGGCATGTTGCAGTCTATAGGATCGCAGAGTTGGACACGACTGAGTGACTGAACTGAACTGTCACACTGTTAATGAATTATGAATATACCTTATATTTAACATTTAATTAAGATGATTGGGCAAAGTGATTATTCACAAGCAAAACTAAAATTGCAAAATACCATATACATAGTCTATTCTGGAAAAATTCTAATCATTTAGTGCTATTTTCTGATGTCACCAAATACTTCAAGTATAAAAGATAATCCAGTTTCATTTCCCATTGGGTTATGAGTTTGCTCCCCCCTCAAGAGATGATTCTTCAAATAGCAGACAACTAGAAGCTAAGTTCAGAGAAGACGATGACACCCTACTCCAGTACTCTTGCCTGGAAAATCCAATGGATGGAGGATCCTGGTAGGCTGCAGTCCATGGGGTCGAGAAGAGTCTGACATGACTGAGTGACTTCACTTTCACTTTTCACTTTCATGCATTGGAAAAGGAAATGGCAACCCACTCCAGTGTTCTTGCCTGGAGAATCCCATGGGTTGGGGAGTCTGGTGGGCTGCCATATTTGGGGTCGCACAGAGTTGTACATGACTGAAGCAACTTAGCAGCAGCAGCAGCAGAAGCTAAGTTAGGAAATACAAGTTTGATTTACAGAATTGACAATCAAGTGTATTTTATTTTCTGTTCTAGCTAGAGTGCCCATTAGCTATTTTGATTTGCTTAATTTTAGTTTGATTTTAAAACTTAAAATCATCATTCATATGGTAAGGTAAATACCTAATCAGACAGCTTTTGCAAGATCCTGAAACTAAGAATTGGAATAGAATGTAAGAAAAACAAAACCCACTACAATATTATAAATAAATTAGCCTCCAATTAAAATAAATAAATTAATTCAAAAAATATATTTTCAGTGTAGAGACAGGGATATAGGCCATACACAGTCAGAGAAGAACAGGGTTACTGTGGGGACTGTAATCCTGAATTTCATGATTTGTCTTCTGTGATTACAAATTTAATGCTGTAGAAGGATTGTGTGACTTTTTCCTTTATTTTTACTATGATTTATTTGTGAATAATCAGGGAAGGATCAGGCTTAGATGTGACCTGAATCTGCCCAAACTAGGAGGACCCTGCATCTTTTAGGTAGACAGAAGGGGGAAAAAACAGTATGGGGATGTGATCTCTTCAAAAGTACACAAGTTCAGCACACCGTGAGCTTTCATTGTAGAAAATGACAGAAAACGATTTTGCACTTTGACTTCATTTGCAGCTGAAGATTTCCAAAATGCTTTGCAATGGACACAGAAGCTTTAGAGAGTTTGTTGAAACTCTGCAGGGCTAGTCGTGACAGTGAATGAATTTCAGAGGATAGCTCACAGTTGAAACTGACAACAGAAGGGAAGAGAAGCTAAGGAAGCATACTTTTGCATGGATTTACTAAAGTATAGCTTACCACAGTGAAGCATATGTACAGTTGTTTGAGAAATAATGAACAGGCAAAGTGTATAGCAGTTAATGTATGAGTTGTTTTGTTTTTAGAAAAGATTTGGAGTCACATATGAGGATAATATTGCATGTATACACAAAGATCTGTCAAGCTGATCATACATCAGCCTGATTCCTGTGTTGTCACATCATGCCTTTTGATGGAAAGGGAAATATACAGTCAATTAATAAGGTCTTGTTACTCCAGTTCTGATAGAGTTGGGTATTTGGCATACTTTTTATATTGATTACCTTATTTTTCTTCGATATTGCCAGAAATGTTAGTTTTCCAGGCTATGCCAATTTAGGCAATAGATATTCCAGATGATAACCTTTACTGTATTCAGTATGTATTAAACAACTGGTAAGACACAAAAGACATATATACACTCACACATTGGTGGAGGTCGCGTAAATCTCAGGATCCTTTTGGTTCTTTTTGAAGAAGGATTTAATGTAAGTCTTGCTGCCTAAACAAATTTAGCTGAAATTGATATGATAATTAGTATTAATGTTAATACTTTCTGATTTCATCTATTTTTAGCTCAACATATGCCATTCCTAAAGTTAATCAACCTAAGCCTCTGAAGCCTGCAAATGCAGTATGTATGCTATGGAAAAAATTAATTAATGTTCTAAATGATAAATAAGGAAGAAAATGGTGAATGGAATCCAATCTTGGAGCAGCAAACATATAAATAAATAAAAAGAAATTAAATGAAATTTTCCCTTCAAGTTATGGAGTATCAAGCATATGATCAGAGAAAGAACTTGCTTAATGGGGAAGAATAAAAACAACTATTAAAAGTTTGAAAGGGTGCTTAACATCAGTATAAAGATGCAAACAATGGTGAATGAATTAAAATGTAGACTATCAGTCAAAAAGAATCATTCCAACCTTTTAAGTGTAAATAGTCACAAAAATGGTTATCCTGATTTGGGTCAACTTATAATAAAAGCAGATTAGCCTAGAGAGGAATAGAAAAGGAGAGACAAACAAAAAGTAGCCAAGTTTTAGGCTTTCACTGAACACATCTATATTGATATGAATAATAAAAGAAACAGAGATGTAAGGCTGAGGCAAAAAACAACAAACCCAAAATATTTTGAGTGTAATATATGTTGTATAAATAGACTCTACTACCAATGAAATGCTTAAAGCATTTTTGCATGTGAGAAATAAAATGTCAGAAAACCAGAATTTGATTAATATTTGGCATAATGCAGTATAGTTATTTTGCCTGAATTCTTGTTCACCATTTTCTCATGAAATTCCTTACATTACAGTAGAAAAGCAGTGTTTTAATAAGAGAGCCATGACTACTTTCATAATTGAAACCCAAAAGATGAGCTCTATTTCATCACATTGATATAAATCAGAGCTCTACACTGGCGACCCACTCCAGTACTCTTGCCTGGAGAATCCCATGGACGGAGGAGCCTGGTGGGTTGCAGTCCATGGCGTCGTTAAGAGTCGGACACGATTAAGCGACTTCACTTTCACTTTTCACTTTCCTGCATTGGAGAGGGAAATGGAAACCCACTTGAGTGTTCTTGCTTGGAGAATCCCAGGGAGCCTGGTGGGCTGCCGTCTATGGGGTCGCACAGAGTTGGACACGACTGTAGCGCCTTAGCAGCATGAAATGAAAAAGGAAAGGAAAACATATTTATCTGTATGAGAATGATTTAGAAATAAATGCACTATTAAAATTGATAAAAGGGGAAAATTTGTTTAAACATAAGTTAAAATGAAAGTAACATATATGGAAGTAATAGGAAGAGGATAGTGAAACTGATCCATCTATAAGTGAAGCAAATGAAAGGAATGAGTATCAAGGTATATTGGTGCCCAGATAGTTCAAGGTTGTCCGAAATTCCTTGAACATCTGGATTTGCAGTGGGATTTAGAACTTAAATATAATGTGTGAACTCTCTCTGTGCACAAAGGGGATTCTTATAGCTTATTCTTAATTTAGAAAAAAAGATCAATTGGCCCCTTAGGCTCTTTAAAGTAGTTGCTACAGAAGCTTTTGTATAGTTTAGATATTGCTTTTCTCACTTATAAAAACAAAACAAGCTTTCTGATCACATTCAACTTATCCTGAATTTTGGAGCCTGCATTAAAAATTATGTGATGCATTCCTGAACTAAAAAAAACTCTTTTGTTTTACCTATAAAATAGAACTGCAAAAAATATGAATATCAGTAACATACATACATGTCTTTACGTACCTAAAAATGAAACTGAATTTTTATATATAATTTTTAATGATCTTAGAATAAACTCTAGAAATGAAGTCCAGAAAGATCTCTTACATTTTCTCCATTTTGCCCAGTATTTCTATTTTGTAATTCTGCCTGGCTGTCATATGAGATTAGAAAATTAGACACTTATAGTAAGATATACTTAAAAGAATATTTCAAAGAAATGTTTTGATTTCATTTTAAATGAACAGTTCAGTTCAGTTCATTTCAGTCGCTCAGTCATGTCCAACTCTTTGCGACCACATGAATCGCAGCATGCCAGGCCTCCTTGTCCAACACCAACTCCTGGAGTTTACTCAAACTCATGTCCATCAAGTCAGTGATGCCATCCAGCCATCTTATCCTCTGTCATCCCCTTCTCCTCCTACCGCCAATCCCTCCTAGCATAGCAATGGAATTTGACATGCTACCTAAAAGAGACTTCTGCCTTTATAAGCCTAGTCTGTCACCATGCAAGACAGACTTGTATCAAAAGCCTCCTCAATGACAGAGTATCAGTATGTCCATCACATGTGTGGAGAGTTCAGAACCTCTTGTGATATCACTTTCCCCACCGAGTGTGACCTCTATGACTCTTACCAACTGTATTTCAAATCTCAGTATTTTAGAGTATCATTTTATTACCTTTTATTAAACAGCTCATTATCCAGCTGGTGGATTACCTGTTAAAATGTTTTTCTTATATTTCTCCTGCTAGATTACTATATATATATTTTTAATTTTTATTTTTGCTTTATTTTACTTTACAATACTGTATTGGTTTTGCCATACATTGACATGAATCCACCACGGGTATACATGCGTTCCCAAACATGAACCCCCCTCCCACCTCCCTCCCCATAACATCTCTCTAGGTCATCCCCATGCACCAGCCCGAAGCATCCTGTATTCTGCATCGGACATAGACTGGCAATTCGTTTCTTACATGATAGTATACATGTTTCAATGCCATAGTATTTTACTCCATTTCAAGTTGGTAGTGTTAGTGGTAAAGTATCTGCCTGCCAATGCAGGAGACACAAAAGATGTAGGGTTCTATCCCTGGGTCAGGAAAAACCCCTGGAGGAGGAAATGGCAACCCATTTCAGTATTCTTGACTGGGAAATCCCATCGACAGAGGAGCCTGGTGGGCTACAGTCCATAGGATCGCAAAAGAGTTGGACACGACTTAGTGACTAAACAACAACAAAGTTAATTAAACTACTAATCGAAAATGTTACTAAAACCAAGAGTCCTTGGTCTTACAGAAATAATATTCTATTGTAGGCATCCAAATAATGAATATTTAGAACATGATATGGGCTTCCTTGGAGAAGATTCGATCCCTGGGTCGGGAAGATCCCCTGGAGAAGGGAATGGCTACCCGCTCCAATATTCTTCCCTGGAGATTCCCAAGGACACAGACTGGCTACAGTCCATGCAGTTGCAAAGAGTTGGACATGACTGAGCACACACAGGCTTAGCAAGCTAAACTTGTTATCTGTTTTTTAAATAATATTTATTTATTTATTTATTATTGCCTGTGCCTGGTCTTTGTTAATGTGTGGGCTACTCTCTAGTTGTAGTATGCAGGCTTCTCATTTCAGTGGATTCTCTTGATATGGAGCACGAGAACTAGGGGACATGAGATTCAATAGTTCTGGCTCCTGGGCTCTAGAGCATGGGCTCAATAGTTGTCATGCATGGCGCTAGCTGCTCCGTGGCATGTGAGATCTTCCTTGACCAGGGATTGAACCCTTGTCTGCTGCACTGGCAAACTGATTCTTTACCACTGAGCCAAGAGGAACCCCCTAAAGTTATTATACTTTATCTTTCAGTTCAGTTCAGTTCAGTCACTCAGTCGTGTCTGACTCTTTGTGACCCCATGAATCGCAGCACGCCAGGCCTGCCTGTCCATCACCAACTACCGGAGATCACACAAACTCACGTCCATTGAGTCGCTAATGTCATCTAGCCATCTCATCCTCTGTCATCCCCTTTTCCTCCTGCCCCTAATCCCTCCCAGCATCAGAGTGTTTTCCAGTGAGTCAACACTTCTCATGAGGTGGCCAAAGCATTGGAGTTTCAGTTTTAGCAACAGTCCTTCCAATGAACACCCAGGACTGATCTCCTTTAGAATGGACTGGTTGGATCTCTTTGCAGTCCAGTGGACTCACAAGAGTCTTCTCCAACACCACAGTTCAAAAGCATCAATTCTTCAGTGCTCAGCTTTCTTCACAGTCCAACTCTCACATCCATACAGGACCACTGGAAAAACCAGAGCCTTCACTAGATGGACCTTTGTTGAAAGTAATATCTCTGCTTTTGAATATGCTACCTAGGTTGGACATAACTTTCCTTCCAAGGAGTAAGTGTCTTTTAATTTCATGGCTGCAATCATCATCTGTGGTGATTTTGGAGCCCCCAAAAATAAAGTCTGACACTGCTTCCACTGTTTCCCCATCTATTTCCCATAAAGTGATGGGACCAGATGCCATGATCTTAGTTTTCTGAATGTTGAGCTTTAAGCCAACTTTTTCACTCTCCTCTTTCACTTTCATCAAGAGGCGTTTTAGTTCCTCTTCACTTTCTGCCATAAGGGTGGTGTTTTCTGCATATCTGAGGTTACTGATATTTCTCCTGGCAATCTTGATTTCAGCTTGTGCTTCTTCCAGCCCAGCATTTCTCATGATGTACTCTGCATATAAGTTAAATAAGCAGGGTGACAATACACAGCCTTGACGTACTCCTTTTCCTATTTGGAAGCAGTCTGTTGTTCCATGTCCAGTTCTAAGTGTTGCTTCCTGACCTGCATATAGGTTTCTCAAGTGGCAGGTCAGGTGGTCTGGTATTCCGATCTCTTTCAGAATTTTCCACAGTTCATTGTGATCCACACAGTCAAAGGCTTTGGCATAGTCAATAAAGCAGAAAGAGATGTTTTTCTGGAACTCTTTTGCTTTTTCAATGATCCAGCAGATGTTGGCAATTTGATCTCTGGTTCCTCTGCCTTTTCTAAAACCAGCTTGAACATTTGAGCCTTACTTTACTAGCATGTGAGATGAGTGCAATTGTGCAGTAGCTTGAGCATTATTTGGCATTGCCTTTCCTTGGGATTGCAATGAAAACTGATCTTTTCCAGCCGTGTGGCCACTGCCGAGTTTTCCAAATTTCCTGACATATTGAGTGCAGCACTTTCACAGCATCATCTTTCAAGATTTGAAATAGCTCAACTGGAATTCCATCACCTCCACTAGCTTTGTTTGTAGTGATGCTTTCTAAGGCCCACTTGACTTCACATTCCAGGCTGTCTGGCTCTACGTGAGTGATCACAACATCATGATTATCTGGGTCCTAAAGATCTTTTTTGTACAGTTCTTCTGTGTATTCTTGCCACCTCTTCTTAATATCTTCTCCTTCTGTTAGGTCCATACCATTTCTGTCCTTTATCGAGCCCATCTTTGCATGAAATGTTCCCTTGGTATCCCTGATTTCCTTGAAGAGATCTCTTGTCTTTCCTATTCTGTTGTTTTCCTCTATTTCTTTGCATTGATCGCTGAGGAATGCTTTCTTATCTCTTCTTGCTATTATCTGGAACTCTGCACTCAGATGATTTTATCTTTCCTTTCCTCCTTTACTTCTTGCTTCTCTTCTTTTCACTGGTATTTGTAAGGCCTCCTCAGACAGCCATTTTGCTTTCTTGCACTTCTTTCCCATGAGTATGGTCTTGATCTCTTGTACAATGTCACAAACCTCCATCCATAGTTCATCATGCACTCTGTCTAGCAGATCTAGACCCTTAAATCTGTATCTCAGTTCCACTGTATAATCATAAGGGATTTGATTTAGGTTATATGTGAATGATCTAGAGGTTTCCCTACTTTCTTCAATTTAAGTCTGAATTTGACAATAAGGAATTCATGATCTGAGGTACAGTCAGCTCCCAGTCTTGTTTTTGCTAACTGTATAAAGCTCTTGGAAAACATCAGTTTTCATTCCAATCCCAAAGAAAGGCAATGTCAAAGAATGCTCAAACTACTGCACAATTCCATTCATCTCACACACTAGTAAAGTAATGTTCAAAATTCTCCAAGCCAGGCTTCACTAATATGTGAACCATTAACATCCAGATGTTCAAGTTGTTTTTAGAAAAGGCACTGGAACCAGAGATCAAATTGCCAACACCTGCTGGATCATTGAAAAAGCAAGAGAGTTCCAGAAAAACATCTATTTCTGCTTTCTTGACTATGCCAAAGCCTTTGATTGTGTGGATCAAAGAACTGTGGAAAATTCTGAAAGAGATGGGAATACAAGACCATCTGACCTGCCACTTGAGAAACCTATATGCAGGTCAGGAAGCACCAGTTAGAACTGGACATGGAACAACAGACTGGTTCCAAATAGGAAAAGGTGTATATCAAGGCTGTATATTGTCACCCTGCTTATTTAACTTATATGCAGAGTACATCAAGAGAAACACTGGGCTGGATGAAGCACAAGCTGGAATCCAGATTGCTGGGAGAAATATCAGTAACCTCAGATATGCAGATGACACCACTGTTATGGCAGAAAGTGAAGAGGAACTAAAAAGCCTCTTGATGAAAGTGGAAGAGGAGAGTGAAAAAATTGGCCTAACGCTCAACATTCAGAAAACTAAGATCATGGCATCTGGTCCCATCACTTCATGGGAAATAGATGGGGAAATAGTGGAAACAATGTCAGACTTTATTTTTTGAGGCTCCAAAATCACTGCAGATGGTGATTGCAGCCATGAAATTAAAAGACACTTACTCCTTGGAAGAAAAGTTATGACCAACCTAGATAGCATATTCAAAAGCAGAGACATTACTTTGCCAACAAAGGTCCATCTAGTGAAGGCTCTGGTTTTTCCAGTGGTCCTGTATGGATGTGAGAGTTGGACTGTGAAGAAATCTGAGTGCTGAAGAATTGATGCTTTTGAACTGTGGTGTTGGAGAAGACTCTTGAGAGTCCCTTGGACTGCAAGGAGATCCAACCTGTCCATTCTAAAGGAGATCAGCCCTGGGTGTTCTTTGGAAGGAATGATGCTAAAGCTGAAACTCCAGTACTTTGGCCACCTCATGCGAAGAGCTGACTCATTGGAAAAGACTCTGATGCTGGGAGGGATTGGGGGCAGGAGGAAAAGGTAACGACAGAGGATGAGTTGGCTGGATGGCATCGCCGACTCGATGGATGTGATTTTGAGTGAACTCCGGGAGTTGGTGATGGACAGGGAGGCCTGGCGTGCTGCTATTCATGGGGTCACAAAGAGTTGGACATGACTGAGCAACTGAACTGAACTGAACTGATAGAGCTTCTCCATCTTTGTCTGCAAAGAATATAATCTGTCTGATTTCGGTGACCATCTAGTGATGTCCATGTGTAGAGTCTTCTCTTGTGTTGTTGGAAGAGGATGTTTGCTTTGACCAGTGGATTCTCTTGGCAAAACTCTATTAGCCTTTGCTCTGCTTTATTCCATACTCCAAGGCCAAATTTGCCCATTACTCCAGGTGTTTCTTGACTTCCTACTTTTGCATTCCAGTCACCTTTACTGAAAAGAGTATCTTTTTTTGTGTGTTAATTATAAAAGGTCTTATAGGTCGTCATAGAACCATTCAACTTCAACTTCTTCAGCATTACTGGTTGGAACATAGGCTTGAATTACTGTGAAATTGAGCGGTTTACCTTGGAAACGAACAGAGATCATTTTGGCATTTTTGAGACTGCATCCAAGTACTGCATTTTAGACTCTTTTATTTAGCATTTTTTATATCTAAAGGATAATTCATAAAGGATATGAAATGGATATAAGTGAAAATAAGAATATTATAAATATTTATCTATTGACCTCCAGTGTAGGACACTTATTAATAGGCATGGTATTTCCTCCTGTTGGCAGTGATAAATGATAAATAAGACCAATGTACTGAGCTGTAAACAAAGCTTAAAATAATTTGATTTTTAGTCACTAAAATTACTTATATTTTATTTTTAGCATTTGTTAAGTGATAAAGACATAAATTTAATTTGAGATTAAATTCTTCCTTTTTGTTCTCAAAATGTATTACTTTAGACATCAGTGAAAATGACAATGTGGGTCTCTCCGAGGGCCCATTCCTCAATAGAAATATCAAAAACTCAAGCAGTAATGATCAGAATAAACTATGGAGAACAGTCAAAATTTAAAACAACCAAGCAAATGCTGATCCAAGAAAAAGGCAAATTAAAATGGTGGGAAAGTTTTGAGTCATTTTATTTGCCCTTACTCCATATTCTTTTGCTGTGCAGCAATAGTCACATTCTCAGTCTGAAAACATGGTTCCTATTTTCAGAAGGATACGAGCAAACGTCCTACTGATAGAATTGTCTTTGTTCTCACTTGTCTGGGGGCTACATGAAAGACTGATGAAAGGCCTTTGTTCACTCACCTTGGAACTCAGGGCACCAAAACGGTGACCATTTCTTTAAAATAGTACAATCCAAAGGAACAACAATATGATTAAGTCTGAGATGCTCCCAGTACCTCAGAATGTGACATTGTTTGAAAAGGGTCTCAACGAGTGAGAAATGACTGAAGTGACTTAGCATGCTTGCATGCACAGGACCTTTGCAAATGAAATTAATTAAGATGAGGTTATAGTAGATTAGGGTTGGCCTATTAGTACCCTTTAAGAAAAGAAGAAGAGACATAGAAATACAAAAGTAGAATGCCATGTGATGATGGATATGCAGATTGGAAGTAAATCTACATGTCCAGAAGTGCAAAGATTGTCAAGACTTCCAGAAGCTGGAAGAGACAAGGAAGAAATTTTCCACAGAGCCTTTGGGGAGTTCGTGGCCTTTTCACCACCTTGTTTTCAGATTTTTAGATTTCAGAACTATGAAAGAGCAAATTTCTCTTGTTCTAAGCCACCAAGTTAGTGGTAATTTGTTATGGAAGATCTAGAAATCTAATATAGATCATGGTATCAGGGAGAGAAGTTGCTGTTGTAACATGCGTAAAAATGTGGAGTTGGTTTTGGAATTGAGTAATGAATAGAAACTAGAAGAATTTTGAGATGCTTGATAGAAAAATCATAGGTTGCCTTGATGGTCAGTAGAAATATGAACATTAAGTGTACTTCTGGTGACTCCTTACATATAAATGATACACATGTTTTTGGACACTGGCGGAGATGTCATTCTGATATACAGTGGCAGAGCATTGAGTTATGTTCTATCATTGGGAAGAAAGTGGAACTTGTAAACAATGCACTTGGATATTTGGTCAAGGAGATTTATAACCAAAGTGTGGAAAGTTCAGCCTGTTTTCTCCTTGCAGCTGACAGAAAGTGCAAGAAGGATAAATTAAGCATAAGGGCACCAATACCTGGTGATATGGAAAATTCTCTGCCTGTCGAGACAGTGTGCTCTGGAAGAAGAGCCAAGTGTGTGGCTGGACAACTTGCTAAGAGATTAGACATGTGACTTATGGATTCAGTCAACTATCTCAGCGGAATCCAGAAACAAATATGTGGTTATCCAGGAAGTATCCGTGGAGAGTCTCCTTGTCTAATGGCTTGGATCCCTGTACAATTAAATGGGACAAATGAGTTTTAGGAAATTATTTTACTTGCAAAAAATGCTGCCAGCCTGGATTGAGAGGAACAGAGATGGGGGGAAAATGAAGGAAACATTACTGTAAGGGCAGAGCCATGGATGCAGAGGACAGAGTTTTGAGCCACAGAGAATTATTCTCAGAAATCAAATGGAATTTCCCCTGCTGAGTTTTGGGCTTGCTTGGACCATGTAGCCCATTTGATTCTTATTTCTCCCTTTTGGAATGGAAATGTCTAGCCTGTGCCTGTCTTACCATTGTATTTTGGAAGATAATGTGCTTCCTGATTTCATAGGTCCACAGTGGAAAAGAATATTACCCCTGGATTGACAGGCCCAGAGTCTCATCCATGATGGATTTACTTATTTAGATAAGAATTTGGACTTATTTTAATTTAACAAAATTAAACACTTTGGGGAACAAAAGATTTATCAAGAAAGTCAAAAGACAGCCTACAAAATAAGAAAGTAAATGACCTATCTGATAGAGATCTAGTGGTGGTTGTTTAGTTGCTAAGTCATCTCTGACTATTGTGACTATGGACTGTAGCCTACCAGGCTCCTCTGTCCATGGGGAATCTCCAGACAAGAATACAGGAGTGGTTTGCCACTTCCTCCTCCAGGGGATCTTCCTGACTCAGGGATCGAGCCCATGTCTTCTGCATTGCAGGTGGATTCTTTAACGACTGAGCCACAGGGAAGTATCTGATAAAGATCTAGTAGCCAAGTAGCCAGACTGTGTATGTATGAACTATTACAACCAAAAGCAAAAGGACAAACAATCTAGTTAAAAAATTGACAAAGAGATTGAATAGGCTAAAAACTACTGAATTGTACACTTTATATTGTTAACTTGCAATATATAAATTATATCAATAATGCTGTGATATTATAAAGCAAAGTTTAAGAGAAATGAGTGGGGACTGTGATCCTCAATTTAGTCATTGATTTCTTAGATATGACAAGTAAGCACAAGCAACATAATTAAACAATGAATTAAACCTCATTAAAATCAAGTACTCTTGTGCAAATGATGCCATCAAGAAAATGAAAAGAAAACCCACAGGAGAAAATATTTGTAAATCATGTATCTGAAAAAGTATAATATCCATAATATATAGAGAAATCTTACAACTAAATGATAAAAAGCAAACAACCCAATTGAAAAATGGGCCAAGGATCTGAATACATATTTCTCTGAAGATATACAAATGGCTAATAAGCACAAGAAAAGATGTTCAATACCATGAACCATCAGGGAAATGCAGTCAGTCACAAATCCAAATCGCAGTAAGATACCACTTCACACCCACTAGCATGCTTGTAATAAAAAAGAAAGATGACCACAAATGTCAAGGATGTGAAAAATAGGGACCCTCAAACATTGCTGGTGGGAATGTGAAGTGGTACAGCCACTGTGGAAAGCAGTTTGGCCATTCCTCAAACAATTAACATAAAATTATCATATGATCCAGCAGTTCCCTTTCTAGGTATATACCAAAGAGAACCCTGTATGCGAGACAGCAAAAGAGATGCAGATGTATAGAACAGTCTTTTAGACTCTGTGGGAGAGGACGAGGGTGGGATGATTTGGGAGAATGGCATTGAAACATGTATAATATCATATATGAAATGAATTGCCAGTCCAGGTTCGATGCATAATACTGGATGCTTGGGGCTGGTACACTGAGACGACCCAGAGGGATGGTACAGGGAGGGAGGAGGGATGAGGGTTCAGGATGGGGAACACATGTATACTTGTGGCAGATTCATGTTGATGTATGGCAAAACCAATACAATATTGTAAAGTAATTAACCTCCAATTAAAATAAGTAAATTTATATTAAAAAAAATTAAAACATATATACCCAGAAAAATGTGCACACACATGTTCATTGCTGCATTATTCATAATAGCCCCAAAGTGGAAACAACCCAAATAACCTTCAACTGATATATGGATAAACAAAATATGCTGTGTCCTTTTAATGGAATATTATTGGGCAATAAAAAAGAATGAAATAGTGATACATGAAACAACACTGAAGATCCCTGAAAACATTATGCTAAGTGACAGAAGTCATTCTCAAAGCAATACATAATGGAAGATTCCATTTGTATGAAATATCCAGAGTAGGCAAAGCTTTAGTAACTGATATCACGTTGCTGGCTGCTTAGAGCTGGGGTGTTGTGAGGCAATGGAGAATGTTTGCTAATAGATATGAGGTTTCTTTTAGAAGATGATGAAAATGTTTCAAAATTCAATTGTGATGAATGCACAACTCTGTGAATATACTGAAATCCACTGCATTGTAGTTCAAAAGTATGTGAATTATACTGTCACAAAGCTTTCTAAAAACCAGATTGTGATGATTTCAAGGAATGTTTGTCAGTAATGAGCTCAAATTTGTGGTTATAATTCTAATTGAAAGTGAATAGAGACAAAACTGCTTTTAATCACTAAAAAAATAGAAAACTTATAAAACCTGGAAAATGTTTTTATTTATTTATTTATTTCACTGAGGTGTAGTTAATTTACCTTGGTGAAATAATATTGTGTCAATTGCTGGAAAAATACATTTAACTAAAAATAGAAGATAGTCCTATATCATTTCTAGCATGTTTCTAATATGTTTAATAAACACTTCAGGCATCATGGAAATACTATAGCAGCATCAATATTCCAGTGCTAATACATACACACACACACTCACAGAGACCTATGCATTTGTCATGCATGAGGGTGGGTATCTGAGACTAACTGAATAACTTCTCTGCAAGATATATTTAGTTTAGGTTATTTTTAATACAAATAAGATAGCTAAAAAGTCATTTTTTAATTCATATAATCATGTTATTTGAAAATCTGTGGGATAGGACAGGGATTATTAGGCCCAATGAAATGTGTGGTTGCCCCGTACACAGTGTAGTATAAGAAGTGTCTCAAACCTTTGTCTCGCTGTCTACTTCTGAGCCTCGAATTCCCACTTTTAGTTGGAGTTACTCTTTTGGGCTTGGGGAGAACAATAGTGCCTTATATCTATATAGTATATTACCATTTTTGCAATGCTTTTACATATATCATCTCATTGAATTCTCACAACTTTAGATTAGAGGTACTATTATATTATTTTTGTAGCTAGAGAAAACTGATACTCTGTGAGGTACTTTACTCACCTGAGGGCAGGAAAGTAAGTCACAAGAAAGCTAAAGATTGAACATTGATAGTCCAGTTTTAAGTGCACTTTCCGTGATATCCAAGCATTGTGAAAAGTTCAGTGCATCTAGAAACATCTATTCAAATGGGATTCCCATATGGACAACAGAGGAGAGGGAAGTAACATAGGATCCCATTCATACTAGAAATCTATAGAGTGAATTACTTTCTTAGACTCACTGGCTACCATTCAAGTCAGATTGGGGCCTTGAGTTATGGAAGTTTTTATGTGAGAGGAAGGGAGACAAGGCTTGAGGAACAGAGTCAAATAGAAACACAGTTTTAACTCAGAGTATAAAAATAAACATTAAGAAAATATATGTTCATTAAATACTAGTATTCCTAGGATATTTTAACTTTTAATTAGAAATAGATATTTTATTTATTTTATTTTGTTTCATTTCAGTCATTTAGATGAGCCCCGGCTATTCTGTATATAAACATGTTAGCAAGATGTGCTCTGCGACTGTGTATATGTATCTTTGATTGTGTTTTGTTCGGAGAATTAAATTTAGAGCCTTAGAGGGGTTATACAGTTCACATGTGCTGTCTTCTCAGGTAGAGCTCTAAATTCTCCATTGTATCCTTACCACAAAGAGTTTAGGCCTTTGAATTCTTCACTTCTGATTTTCTTTTGATAAAGCCCTGCTTTTCATTGCATTTCCTTTATTTCTCCTTCCAAATAACCCTGTAATATGACTCTTTAACATCTTCTTTATCCATTTCTGCAAATGAAATTAGTTTGCCTCAGGTCCCACATAAATAAGTCAGACACAATTGTGAATTGTGACTCTTCTCTCGGCTGCTTATGCGGCCCATTGCTTTGGTATACCTTTTTCTTTCTTTCTTCCTTTCTTCCTTCCTTTCTTTCTTCTTATTCTCTTTAAAGGTATTGTTCAGGGGCCACTTCAGTGTTCAAAGACATATTCAGCCAGTTCATTTCCTTCCAGTGAAGAAGGACAATGCCTTTTTACTCATCTGGCGTCATTTCTTTTCTTAGGAGATAACATGTTATGAAACGTATATTTTATTTTTTCACAGTTGCAGATAAACTAACCCTGCTTTTCAGTATATTGTATGTTCCCATTTTATTTCTTTTCTGGCAAGAAATGAGATTCAGTATACTTGTTAAAAGGACGAAAGATCAGTCTGTGCCTGAATTCTGATTCTAATTCTGTTTTTTAAATATAAATTTATTTATTTTAATTGGAGGTTAATTACTTTACAATATTGTATTGGTTTTGCCATACATAAATGTGAATCCACCACAGGTATACACGTGTTCCCCATCCTGAACTCCCCCTCCTCCCTCCCCATACCATCCCTCTGGGTCATCCCAGTGCACCAGCCCCAAGCATCCAGTATCATGCGTCAAACCTGGACTGGCAATTCGTTTCATATATGATATTATACATGTTTCAATGCCATTCTCCCAAATCATCCCACCCTCTCACTCTATTCTGTTCTATACATCTGTGTCTCTTTTGTTGTCTCGCATACAGGGTTATTGTTACCATCTTTCTAAATTCCATTTATACGCATTAGTATACTGTATTGGTGTTTTTCTTTCTGGCTTACTTCACTCTGTATAATAGGCTCCAGTTTCATACACCTCATTAAAACTGATTCAAATGTATTCTTTTTAATGGCTGAGTAATACTCCATTGTGTATATGTACCACTGCTTTCTTATCCATTCATCTGCTGATAGACATCTAGGTTGCTTCCATGTCCTGGCTATTATAAACAGTGCTGTGATGAACATTGGGGTACACGTGTCTCTTTCCATTCTGGTTTCCTCAGCGTGTATGCCCAGCAGTGGGATTGCTGGGTCATAAGGCAGTTCTATTTCCACTTTTTTAAGGAATCTCCACACTGTTCTCCATAGTGGCTGTACTAGTTTGCATTCTCACCAACAGTGTAACAGAATGAAACTAGACCACTTTCTAATACAATACACAAAAATAAACTCAAAATGGATTAAAGATCTAAACGTAAGACCAGAAACTATAAAACTCCAAGAGGATAACATAGGCAAAACCCTCTCTGACATAAACCACAGCAGGATCCTCTATAATCCAACTCCCAGAATACTGGAAATAAAAGCAAAAATAAACAAATGGGACCTAATTAAAATTAAAAGCTTCTGCACAACAAAGGAAACTATAAGCAAGGTGAAAAGACAGCCTTCAGAATGGGAGAAAATAATAACAAATGAAGCAACTGACAAACAACTAGTCTCAGAAATATACAAGCAACTCCTGCAGCTCCATTCCAAAAAAATAAACGACCCAATCAAAATATGGGCCAAAGAACTAACCAGACATTTCTCCAAAGAAGACATACAGATGGCTAACAAACACATGAAAAGATGCTCAACATCACTCATTCTCAGAGAAATGCAAATCAACACCACAGTGAGGTACCATTTCACCCCAGTCAGAATGGCTGCTATCCAAAAGTCTACAAGCAATAAATGCTGGAGAGGGTGTGAAGGAAAGGGAACCCTCTAATTCTGTTTTGAATTCCATCTGGTCATTTCTGTCAAATACTTCAGAGTGGATGAGTTGATTTTTTGTTGTTTTGGTAACCTCTATTTCTCCATTTGCAAAGTAGGTAGTATAATGTTACTGTATTTATATATCAGGGGTATATGAAAAATAGTGAGGATTGCTATTATCTAGCAGAGCTACATTTTCATAAGTGTTAGAGGCAATCCATATTGTTTATATTACTTATAAAATTGAAACTTTATATGTGTCTACATGTGCAAAATCAAGTGAATAAATAAGCCCAATTAAATACTCATAAAATTAAAAGTAGCATTTTATAGTTAAAATCATCTTTTCATATATTATATAATAAAATTATTTTATTACTTTATGCATTTCACATGTGCCCATGTCCTTGCTCTCACAACATATCATATACAACTCACAAATTTTCATAATAGGAAAAGAAAATTCAGGCAAAAGTGCATTGTTTGGATAATTATCTCTATTTTCCATTTCAGATTGCATGAGCACACATAGATTTGAAGTATTGTTTTTCTTTTTATTTAAGCTATGTTTATGTCAAATGGAGCCAATTAAAATCCAGTCTACTTTAGGTCTTTATGGTGGTTTACCTTTCATTCTTAATTTGATGTGAATCAATAGTTTTGAGTTGCTATTTACTATATGGAAAATGTCCAGCCGCTGAGTTACCTAGTTATTCTTTAGTGAGTTCCTTCCCAAGGCTGCTATAGCAGTGCAGTTATCAATTTGAGTGCCTTCAGCTTTAAGTAATGAAAAAGCTAGACAAATGTGGGCTAAATAATAAATCTACTTACTCCATTAAAAGAAATTTGGAGTAGTTATAGACTGTGTTCAGTTCAGTTCAGTCACTCAGTCGTGTCCGACTCTTTGCGACCCCAAGAATTGCAGTACACCAGGCCTCCCTGTCCATCACCATCTCCCGGAGTTCACTCAGACTCACGTCCATCGAGTCCGTGATGCCATCCAGCCATCTGATCCTCTGTCGTCCCCTTCTCCTCCTGCCCTCAATCCCTCCCAGGATTAGAGTCTTTTCCAATGAGTCAACTCTTCGCATGAGGTGGCCAAAGTACTGGAGTTTCAGCTTTAGCATCATTCCTTAGATCATTATATTGGTTCAGTGACACCATCAAGGACTCTGGTCCTTTCCATTTTTTATTCCTGATGTCTTCAGTGTGCTAGCTTTTTATGTTCAAGCTATTTTCCCTCATGGTCACAACATGGCTGCCCCAGAAAGAACAATGTCCAATGAAATAATTTTTCCTTGGGTCTCTCTCTCTTTTTTTTTTTTTTAGTTTTTTATTTTTTTAATTTTAAAATCTTTAATTCTTACATGCGTTCCCAAACATGAACCCCCCTCCCACCTCCCTCCCCATAACATCTCTGTGGGTCATCCCCATGCACCAGCCCCTCCTTGGGTCTCTTTTTAAGACGAAAGATTTCTTTACCAAAAGAAGCCTCTCATCAGCCAAAAGGAAATAACATGCTCAACTATGAATCAAATCTTGGCCAGAGTTAAGAGATCATTGGAATTAGATTAAATAACTTAGGACTTATCCTTGAGTTGCATGGTGGAGGGGTAGGATTCTTGTATTAAATTATGATTCTAGCAGCAAGTACGAAGGGAATGCTATTAGATAGGAGGTCAACAGAGTCTGCTCTGTCTAGGATTTGTCAACTTCCCTCTAAGCTTATTCCTGAGAATCTTCCATGAGGGTATTTTCCTGGCAATCTGTTTGCTTAATCTTTGCTAATGGAGTTTCCTTTGAGAATTTCCTATATCTCTCTGAAAGTAAGCCTAAAAAAAGATCCCGAAATTTTGTCTTCATGTCACTCATATTAACCAATTTGTATTAAAAGAAGCTTACTCCTTGGAAGGAAAGTTATGACCAACCTAGACAACATATTAAAAAGCAGAGACATTACTTCGTTAACAAAGGTCCGTCTAGTTAAGGCAATGGTTTTTCCAGTGGTCAAGTATGGATGTGAGAGCTGGACTATAAAGAAAGCTGAGTGCTGAAGAATTGATGCTTTTGAATTGTGGTGTTGGAGAAGACTCTTGAGAGTCCATTGGACTGCAAGGAAATCCAACCAGTCCATCCTAAAGGAGATCAGTCTTTGGTAGGACTGATATTGAAGCTGAAACTCCAATACTTTGGCCACCTCAAGAGCTGACTCATTGGAAAAGACCCTGATGCTGGGAAATATTGAGGGCAGGATGTGAAGGGGACGACAGAGGATGAGATGGTTGTATGGCATCACCGACTTGATAGACAAGGGTTTTGGTGGACTCCAGAAGTTGGTGATGGACAGGAAGGCCTCGTGTGCTGCTGTTCATGGGGTCGCAAAGAGTCAGGCACGACTGAGAGACTGAACTGAATTGCTTGTATGCATTAAAAAAAAAAAAACTTTTTTGAGGTACAATTTGCAGACAGTAATGTATGTTTTAAATGCCAGTTTGGTGAGTTTTGACATATGTGTATGCAAGATCAAACCAGTCAGTCCTAAAGGAAATCAACCCTGACTATTCATTGGAAGGACTGATGCTGGAGCTGAAGCTCCAATACTCTGTTCACCTGATATGAAGAGCCGACTCATGGGAAATGACCCTGATACTGAGAAAGATTGAAGGCAAGAGGAGAAGGGGATGACAGAGAATGAGATGGTTGGATGGTATCACCAACTCAATGGACATGAATTTCAGCAACTCTGGGAGATGGTGAAGAAAAGGGAAGCCTGGTGTGCTGCAGTTCATGGGGTTGCAAAGAGTCTGACACGAGCTAGAGGCTGAACCACAGCAATGCCTGTGTAGTTATCACAGTAATAAAAAATATACAACATTCTCATAACTCAGAAATTCTCTTTCTACTCATATCTCTCCAAACCTAGCCATAGGCATCCAGTGACCTTCTTTCTGTAACCATAGGTTCATTTTTTTCCCCCTAGAATTTCATATAAATGAAATTGTACAGTACTTTTTATTTTGTATGACTTATTTCACTAAGCATATTTTTAGATTCATACACATTTACATTATTGGTTTGCTCCTCTTTATTATGACTTGCATTCCAATTTACAGTTCTATGACAGTTTCTTTATCTATTTACTTGTTAATGGATTTTTAGATTATTTCCAAGTTTTAGCTATTAGGAATGAAGCTGCTATGAACATTCACTTAGAAGTCTCTGTATTGGCATGAGTTTTCCTTTAATTTAGTTAATGTTAATATTTAGGAGTGGGATTGCTGCATCGTATGGTAAGTATGTGTTTTACTTCATGTAATCCTGTCAAACTGTTATCAAAAGTTATACCATTTTACATTCCCAACAGCAACGTACAGAGTTTCAGTTGTTCCACATCCTTCTCAACATTTGGCATTGTCAATCTTTTGAAAATTTTAGCTGTTATATATTTCATAACTTTATTGTATGTCTAATTTTCATATCCTGGATGGCAAATGGTGGTTTTCATTTTCTCATGGACTTATTGTTTATGTACATATCTTCTATTGTTGAAGTCTTCTCAAAATGTCATAATTTATTGTGTTCTTTCTTTTTAGTATTAAATTGTATTTATACATTCTGGATATAAATCCCATGACAGATGAGTGAATTGTAAATCTTTTTTTCCCAATATATGGCATGCTTTTTCATTTTCTGGACAGTATTTCAAAGAGTTGAAGTTTTTAATTTTTATGAGTTACAATTTGTTGATTTTTTTTATGATTTGTGCTTTTTATATACTATATAAGAGTGCTTTGCCTATCTCTGAGTTGCAAAGAAAATCCTCCTTTGTTGTCTTCTATACTATGCCAGGAAAACTTTTTCCTTAAAGGGTCATATAACAAATGTCTTAGGCGTCTGACTCTGTGTGTTCCTATGGACTGTAGGTGTTACAAGAGGGCATCAGAGGGCAGACACATTGAAATCATAATCACAGAAAACTAGCCAATTGATTCACATGGACCACAGCCTTGTCTAAATCAATGAAACTAATCCATACCGTGTGGGGCCACCCAAGATGGGAGGGTAATGGTGGAGAGGTCTGACAGAATGCAGTCCACTGGAGAAGGGACCCAGTAGGACTCCCCAGGTCAGTAGGTGTCCAATATGCTACTGGAGATCAGTGGAGAAATAACTCCAGAAAGAATGGAGGGATGGAGCCAAAGCAAAAACAATACCCAGCTGTGGATGTGACTGGTAATAGAAGCAAGGTCTGATGCTGTAAAGAGCAATATTGCATAGGAACCTGGAATGTCAGGTCCATGAATCAAGGCAAATTGGAAGTGGTCAAGCAAAAGATGGCAAGAGTGAACGTCAATATTCCAGGAATCAGTGAACTAAAATGGACTGGAATGGGTGAATTTAACTCAGATGACCATTATATCTACTACTGTGGGCAGGAATCCCTCAGAAGAAATGGAGTAGCCATCATGGTCAGCAAAAGAGTCTGAAATGCAGTACTTGGATGCAATCTCAAATATAACAGAATCATCTCTGTTCGTCTCCAAGGCAAACCATTCAATATCACAGTAATCCAAGTCTATGCCCCAACCAGTAACACTGAAGAAGCTGAAGTTGAACTGTTCTATGAAGACCTACAAGACCTTTTAGATCTAATACCCCCAAAAGATGTCCTTTTCATTATAGGTGACTGGAATGCAAAAATAGGAAGTCAAAAAACACCTGGAGTAACAGGCAAATTTGGCCTTGGAGTACGGAATGAAGCAGGGCAAAGGCTAATACAGTTTTGCCAAGAGAACGCTCTGGTCATAACAAATACTCTCTTCCAACAACACGAGAGAAAACTCTACACATGGACATCACCAAATGGTCAACACAGAAATCAGATTGAATATATTCTTTGCAGCCAAAGATGGAGAAGCTCTATACAGGATTCTTCAGGTAAGAATACTGGAGTGTGTTGCCATGTCCTCCTCCAGGGGATCTTCCCGACCTGGGGATTGAACCTGCGTCTCTTACATCTCCTGCATTGGCAGGCTAGTTTGTTTGTTTGTTTGTTTGTTTTTACCACTAGCACCACTTGGGAGCCTCTCTTTTAGGTTTTGCTTTTTCAGTATTAGCTCTCTAAGTTTGCATTTTAGTTTCCCATATGAATTTTAGTATCAACTTGACTCAAGGAAAGAAGAAAAATTCCCTGATATTTTTCTTGGGATTGCCTTTATTTTATAAATTAATATAGAGAGAATTGTTAAAACTATTAGAGATGTTCTAACCAAGAAAAAGGGTATTTTTTTAACTTGCTTGAGCATACTTTGTTGAAGCTTTCTGGAATGTTTTAAAATTTTCCTTATAGAGATCTGCAGATTTCATGTTAATTTATTCCTAAGTATTTAATCTTTTTTTTTTTTCCCTTTGGGAATTTCTCTACCATTATCTTGTCTATCTGTTAATGTTTATATTTTTAAAGGCTATTGAACTCTATATGATGAATTTGTATCTTACTACTTTACTGAACTATTTTATTGGTTTTATTTGGTTTTAATGTTGAATCTCCAAGTTTTTCTGTATATGCTATCATATCATCTGCAAATACAGGTAGTTTTTCTTCTTTTTTAAAATTGAAGTATAATTGACATACATTATATTAGTTTCAATAATATGATAGTTTCAATAAAATGATTATAACATAATCATTTGATGTTTTCATTGATACATATTGCAAAACTACTGCCACCATACATCTAGTTAACAGCTATCACTGGACGTATTTAAATTTTTTTTTTTTTGTAATGAGAACTTTTAAAATTTACTCTTTTGGCAACTTTCAAATATGCAATACAGTATTATTAACTGTAGTCGCCTATACATCACATCTCTAGGACTTATTTATTTTATACCTGAAAGTTTCTACACTTTAACTACCTTGGTGGTGGTGGTTTAGTCACTAAGTTGTGTCTGACTCTTGCGACCCGTAGACTGTAACCTGACTGGCTCCCCGTCCATGGGATTCTCCAGGCAAGAATATTGGAATGGGTTGCCATTTCCTTCTCCAGGGGATCTTCCTGACCCAGGAATCAAACCCAGGTTTCCTGCATTGCAGGCAGATTCTTCACCAACTGAGCTACAAGGGGTTCTCTACCTTAAGGAGTTTGACTACCTTAAGAAGTTCTTAATTTCAGTTATTATTACCTCTAATTAATTTATCTTTTCTTGTTGCATTGAGCGATACCTCTGTACAGTGCTGAATAATAAAGGAAGTAGTGGGCATCTTTGCTATTCTTGATTGTAATTCAAATGGTTTTAGTATTTCCTTATTAAATAAGATGCTAGCTTTAATGCTAAAAAAGTACAAGTGGAAGCAAAAAGACCAGTTATGAAGGTATGGAAGTAGAAAAGGTAGAAGTCACCTAGTCAGGATGATGGTAGTGGGGATGCAGAGAAGCAGACAGATCTGAGATACATTTTAGGTAGCAGCAACTGTGTTTGAAAGTACTTGTGTCATAGAAGAGAAAAGGAAAACATTAATTTGAATACTTTTAGTTCAAGCAACCAGTGCATATATCATCTCCTCATCTACACTGTAGAATCTTTGATAGTAAGTAGTTATAGTATATTGTTTAAAATTTTGTATTTTGCAAACTTATGGTTACCAGGAGGTAAAGGGGGAGAGAGAAAATCACAAGATTGGGATTGACATATACACACTACTATATATAAAGTAGGCAATAAGGACCTACTGTAAAGTACAGGGAACTCTACTCAGTACTCTGTAATGATCTATATGGGAAAATAATCTTAAAAAAGAGTTGATATATGTATATGCATAACTGATTAACTCTGCTGTACACCTGAAATAATACAACATTGTAAATCAACTATGTGTGTGTGAATGCTTAATATCTCTCGATTGTGTCCAACTCTTTGCAGCCCCATGGGCTGTAGCCCACCAAGCTCCTCTGCCCAACTTTCCAGGCAAGAATACTGGAGTGGTGTACCATTCGCTACTCCAGGGGATCTTCCCGACCTGGGGATCAAACCCATATCTCTTGTGTCTCCTACCCTGGCAGGTGGATTCTTTACCACTAGCACCACCTGGAAAGCCTTTAAATCAGTTATACTCCAATAAAAATGATAAAGTAAAATAAAATAAAATAAAATTTTGTGTTTTGGAATCCAATTTCCCGGATTTAAAATCAGGCTTCAACATTTGATATATGGCCTTGAACAAGTTACTTAATCATTCTAAGACTCGATTTTCTTACACACACACACACACACACACATATATATGTGATAATAATACCTACCTCACAAAGTTTTTATGGGAATTAAATGACACAAGAAAATCATAAACACTAAAAACAAGAATACAATTTAACATAGGGTTTGTACGTATAAGGGCTTAATAATTATTAATGGAAATAACAATGATGATAATGATCAGTTCAGTTCAGTCACTCAGTCGTGTCAGACTCGTTACGACTCCGTGAATTGCAGCACGCCAGGCCTCCCTGTCCATCACCAACTCCTGGAGTTCACTCAGACTCACGTCCATCGAGTCAGTGATGCCGTCCAGCCATCTCATCCTCTGTCGTCCCCTTCTCCTCCTGCCACCAATCCCCCCCACCATCAGAGTCCTTTCCAATGAGTCAACTCTTCGCATGGGTGGCCAAAGTACTGGAGTTTCAGCTTTAGCATCATTCCTTCCAAAGAAATCCCAGAGCAGATCTCCTTCAGAACGGACTGGTTGGATCTCCTTGCAGTCCAAGGGACTCTCAAGAGTCTTCTCCAACACCACAGTTCAAAAGCATCAATTCTTCGGCACGCAGCCTTCTTCACAGTCCAACTCTCACATCCATACATGACCACAGGAAAAACCATAGCCTTGACTAGACGGACCTTAGTCAGCAAAGTAATGTCTCTGCTTTTGAATATTCTATCTAGGTTGGTCATAACTTTTCTTCCAAGGAGTAAGCATCTTTTAATTTCATGGCTGTAATCACCATCTGCAGGGTTTTGGAGCCCCCCCAAAAATAAAGTCTGACACTGTTTCCACTGTTTCCCCATCTATTTCCCATAAAGTGATGGGACTGGATGCCATGATCTTCGTTTTCTGAATGTTGAGCTTTAGCCAACTTTTTCACTCTCCTCTTTCACTTTCATCAAGAGGCTTTTTAGTTCCTCTTCACTTTCTGCCATAAGGGTGGTGTCATCTGCATATCTGAGGTTATTGATATTTCTCCCGGCAATCTTGATTCCAGCTTGTGTTTCTTCCAGTCCAGCGTTTCTCATGATGTACTCTGCATAGAAGTTAAATAAGCAGGGTAACAATATGCAGCCTTGATGTACTCCTTTTCATATTTGGAACCAGTCTGTTGTTCCATGTCCAGTTCTAACTGCAGCACTCTGACCTGCATACAGATTCTCAAGAGGCAGGTCAGGTGGTCTGGAATTCCCATCTCTTTCAGAATTTTCCACAGTTTATTGTGATCCACACAGTCAAAGGCTTTGGCATAGTCAAGAAAGCAGAAATAGATGTTTTCCTGGAACTTTCTTGGTTTTTCAATGATCCAGCGGATGTTATCTGGGTCGTGAAGATCTTTTTTGTACAGTTCTTCTGTGTATTCTTGTCACCTCTTCTTAATATCTTCTGCTTCTGTTAGGTCCATACCATTTCTGTCCTTTATTGAGCCCATCTTTGCATGAAATGTTCCCTTGGTACCTCTAATTTTCTTGAAGAAATCTCTAGTCTTTCCCATTCTGTTGTTTTCCTCTATTTCTTTGCATTGATCACTGAAGAAGGCTTTCTTATCTCTTTTTGCTATTCTCTGGAACTCTGCATTCAGATGCTTATGTCTTTCCTTTTATCCTTTGCTTTTCACCTCTCTTCTTTTCACAGCTATTTGTAAGGCCTCCCCAGACAGCCATTTTGCTTTTTTACATTTCTTTTCCATGGGGATCATCTTGATCCCTGTCTCCTGTACAATGTCACAAACCTCTTTCCATAGTTCATCAGGCACTCTATCTATCAGATCTAGGCCCTTTAATCTATTTCTCATTTCCACTGTATAATCATAAGGGATTTGATTTAGGTCATACCTGAATGGTCTAGTGCTTTTCCCTAGTCTCTTCAATTTGAGTCTGAATTTGGTAATAAAGAGTTCTGACAGAATGGTAATAAAGAGTTACTGGAGAAGGGAATGAAAAACCGCTTCAGTATTCTTGCCTTGAGAACCCCATGTACAGTATGAAAAGGCAAAATGATAGGATATTGAAAGAAGAACTCCCCAGGTCAGTAGGTGCCCAATATGCTACTGGAGATCAGTGGAGAAATAACTCCAGAAAGAATAAAGGGATGAAGCCAAAGCGAAAACAATACCCAGCTGTGGATGTGACTGGTGATAGAAGCAAGGTCTGATGCTATAAAGAGCAATATTGCATAGGAACCTGGAATGTCAGGTCCATGAATCAAGGCAAATTGGAAGTGGTCAAACAAGAGATGGCAAGAGTGAACGTTGACATTCTAGGAATCAGCAAACTAAAATGGACTGGAATGGGTGAATTTAACTCAGATGACCAATATATCTACTACTGTGGGCAGGAATCCCTCAGAAGGAATGGAGTAGCCATCATGGTCAGCAAAAGAGTCTGAAATGCAGTACTTGGATGCAATCTCAAAAACGACAGAATCATCTCTGTTCGTCTCCAAGGCAAACCATTCAATATCACAGTAATCCAAGTCTATGCCCCAACCAATGCTGAAGAAGCTGAAGTTGAATGGTTCTATGAAGACCTACAAGACCTTTTAGAACTAACACCCAAAGAAGATGTCCCTTTCATTATAGGGGACTGGAATGCAAAAGTAGGAAGTCAAGAAACACCTGGAGTAACAGGAAAATTTGGCCTTGGAATGCAGAATGAAGCAGGGCAAAGACTAATAGAGTTTTGCCAAGAAAATGCACTGGTCATAGCAAACACCCTCTTCCAACAACATGAGAGAAGACTCTACACATGGACATCACCAGATGTTCAATACCGAAATCAGATTGATTATATTCTTTGCAGCCAAAGATGGAGAAGCTCTATACAATCAACAAAAACAAGACCAGGAGCTGACTGTGGCTCAGATCATGAACTCCTTATTACCACATTCAGACTCAAAATGAAAAAAGTAGGGAAAACCGCTAGACCATTCAGATGATAATGATAGTTGTGCATTATTAATACCATCTGATGTCTATCTGGTATTCCATAAATGCCATTCATCAATGATTTGGCCTAAAAATACCTGTTGATGTAAGACGTCCATTTTAGGTCATTGTCTTATGAGTTCTGGTGAATATTCTGCTTTATGTTACATTAATGTTTAGTTTTTAGAGTAATGGGATTTTTAAGACACAGTAAACTAAAGATATCCTAAAATATCTTAGGCTGTTTCTCTGATGAGACCAGATAGTTGATAAATATACCTGGTAAAAGGTATTATTAAGACATAAGCAGGTCAATCAATTCAAAACCTGTATTTGTGTCAGTGAATAGCATTTTGCCTGAGACAGACAGAACTTGTTATTTAAAAGATGGCAAAGTTTTCCCCGGCACCAAATCAAAAAGGTGACTGCCTTTTAATGTATTCTCATTTGTGTGGTTGACTGGGAGCTAAGAGTGGAAATGATCATTATGTACCTTTTTGTGAGCTTAAATAACAGTTACATTTTTGAGCAATGATTTACATTTTGTTCTTTACTTGGTTGAATTCCCATTAAGCAAAGAAAGATTTACTGTACGTTATTCTTTTTTAAATCTATTTTATTATAAATTTATTTATTTTAATTGGAGGTTAATTACTTTACAATATTGTATTAGTTTTGCCATACATCAGCATGAATCTGCCACTGGTATAAACATGTTTCCCATCCTGAATCCCCCTCCCACCGCCCTCCCTGTACCATCCCTCTGGGTCATCCCAGTGCACCAGCCCCAAGCATTCTGTATCATGCATTGAACCTGGACTGGTGATTCGTTTCTTATATGATAGTATACGTGTTTCAATGCCATTCTCCCAAATTCGCACCCTCTCCCTCTCCCACAGAGTCAAAAAGAGTGTTCTGTACATCTGTGTCTCTTTGCTGTCTCGCATACTGGGTCATCAGTACCATCTTTCTAAATTCCATATATATGTGTTAGGATACTGTATTGGTGTTTTTTTTTGGCTTATTTCACTCTGTATAATAAGGCTCCAGTTTCATACACCTCATTAAAACTGATTCAAATGTATCCTTTTTAATGGCTGAGTAATACTCCATTGTGTATATGTACCACTGCTTTCTTATCCTTTCATCTGCTGATGGACATCTAGGTTGCTTCCATGTCCTGGCTATTATAAACAGTGCTGTGATGAACACTGGGGTACACGTGTCTCTTTCCATTCTAGTTTCCTTCATGTGTATGCCCAGCAGTGGGATTGCTGGGTCATAAGGCAGTTCTGTTTTCAGTTTTTTAAGGAATCTCCACACTGTTCTCCATAGTGGCTGTATTAGTTTGCATTCTCACCAAGAGTGTAAGAGGGTTTGCTTTTCTCCACACCCTCTCCAGCATTTATTGCTTGTAGACTTTTGCATCGCAGGCATTCTGACTGGTGTGAGATGGTACCTCATTGTGGTTTTGATTTGCATTTCTCTGATAATAAGTGATGTTGAGCATCTTTTCATGTGTTTGTTAGCCATCTGTATGTCTTCTTTGAAGAAAGGTCTGTTTAGTTCTTTGGCCCATTTTTTGATTGGGTCATTTATTTTTCTGGAATTGAGTTGCAGGAGCTGCTTGTATATTTTTGAGATTAATTCTTTGTCAGTTACTTCATTTGCTATTATTTTTCTCTCATTCTGAAGGCTGTCTTTTCACCTTGCTTATAGTTTCCTTTGTTGTGCAGAAGCTTTTAATTTTAATTAGATCCCATTTGTTTATTTTTTCTTTTTTTCCTTTTTTTTAAAAAAATTTTTAAATTTTAAAATCTTTAATTCTTACATGCGTTCCCAAACATGAACCCCCCTCCCACCTCCCTCCCCACAACATCTCTCTGGGTCATCCCCATGCACCAGCCCCAAGCATGCTGCACCCTGTGTCAGACATTATTTCCAATATTCTGGGAGGTGGGTCATAGAGGATCCTGCTGTGGTTTATGTTGGACAGTGTTTTGCCTATGTTCTCCTCTAGGAGCTTTATAGTTTCTGGCCTTATGTTTAAATCTTTAATCCATTTCGAGTTTATTTTTGTCTATGGTGTTAGAAAGTGTTCTAGTTTCATTCTTTTACAAGTGGTTGACCAGTTTTCCCATCACCACTTGTTAAAGTGATTGTCTTTTCTCCATTGTATATTCTTGCCTCCTTTGTCAAAGATAAGCTGTCCATAGGTGCGTGGATTTATCTCCGGGCTTTCTATTTTGTTCCATTGATCTATATTTCTGTCTTTGTGCCAGTACCATTCTGTCTTGATGACTGTGGCTTTGTAGTAGAGCCTGAAGTCAGGCAGGTTGATTCCTCCATTTCCATTCTTCTTTCTGAAGATTGCTTTGGCTATTCAAGGTTTTTTGTATTTCCATACAATTGTGAAATTATTTGTTCTAGCTCTGTGAAAAATACTGTTGTTAGCTTGATAAATCTCCTTATTTTCAATAAATAGCCCATTATAAAAAAGTGTAAGTAGATTATAATCATCAAATTTTGAATCTGAATATAATTCTCTTAGCAAGTTATTCTCTTAGAAAGATAGTGCTACTGAGGCCCTGCTAGCTCTGGAAAATAAGTCCATTCACAGTTATACTTAATATTTGTACATTCTTATGTATAAAGATGAAAAGAAAGGATGCAAATTCATTTTAAAATCAACATATCTTTATAAATTGTCTATGTGATACAGTTCAATAAAAGTGTGATTATTTATTGCCTTTGAGTTGATAGTTAAATATATTGTCATTAAATCTACTGTCAAGAACAAAAAGAATGAGGGCCATATCCTGCTATGGTTTTGACTATTATGATTCTAAGTGAAGTCAGTGGTTGTTTGGTGTATGAAATGATGACAGTCTGTAAACTTTGATAATTTGATTTAACTGGAACCTTCAACTTTGTCTTCTGAAGCATACAGCAAGAGTGACATCTGAGGAAATTTTTCAATGAAAAACTACATCTTTCAAATATATTTTGTCTTTTACATCCTCATGACAAGATTATTACTCAATCAGCTTTCCTTTGATTGGTAAGAAGTACATTAATAAAGGACATTGTTATTATTTTGCTTCTCATTATCATATTGTGCATGGGTGTTGCATTTCATTCTGCTTGTAATATAAACCGTTATGTAAGTGTTGAAAGTATTATGTTTCAGAGTTTAGAGTGGTTATCTCTAGCAAACAGAAAGCTATTTCCCTAGCTATGATTATGCTTAATTGTTCATAAATGTCTGCATAATAATGCTCTTGTTTACTTTTCCTCCTTTTTTATTTTCATCCCTGCTAGTTATTCTTTAAGGCCCCTTGTATAATGCAAATTAGTCATTCTATATCCTTAAGCCAGAGTGTTGAATTTACATTAGATTATCTTGCTGCCTTTACTCTAATCACTTTTCAGATACTTTGAAATAAACTGACCCAGTTTTGAAATGGATTATAATATTGCAGTTAAAAAGAAAGATGTAGATGCATATTATTTAACCTACATCACTGTGATAATAAAAATACACCTATTGTTAAAATTAAAATTTTAACACCTATTGTTAAAAATTATAACACCAACAAATATAATAAAAATAAATAGAAAAAGCAGTGTTTCTACAAAGCACTCTTACAAAAGCTGCATTGTGTCCGACTCTGTGTGACCCCACAGATGGCAGCCCACCAGGTTCCTCTGTCCCTGGGATTCTCCAGGCAAGAATACTGGAGTGGGTTGCCATTTCCTTCTCCAATGCACGCATGCATGCTAAGTCGCTTCAGTCATGTCAGACTCTGTGTGACCCTGTGGACAGCCACTCACCAGGCTCCTCTCTTCATGGAATTCTCTAGGCAAGAATACTGGAGTGGGTTGCCATTTCCTTCTCCACTTACAAAAGCTACTTTCACATTAGTTTTAAAGAAATATAGCAAATTATGGCATTGAAACATGTATAATATCATATATGAAATGAATCGCCAGTCCAGGTTCGATGCATGATACTGGATGCTTGGGGCTGGTGCAGTGGGACAACCCAGAGAGATGGTATGGGGAGGGAGGAGGGAGGGGGATTCAGGATGGGGAAAACGTGTATACCTGTGGTGGATTCATGTTGATGTATGGCAAAACCAACACAATATTGTAAAGTAATTAACCTCCAAAAAAATAAAAAAAGAAATATAGCAAATTTAATAATTACCTTGCAATAAAAATCTTGTCTGTGTGTATGTTGACATTGCTATCTCAGAAAGGATCTAGAGAACAATTGTTTCTAGAAACAAACATTAGAGTTTTGACTTTTATTTATTGGTGGAGGGGGAGGAGGATTTTTGTTTCTTTAGACAGATCATCGCAATAGCAGATAGATCCTAGTACAGACCTTGGTGGTTATAATCAAAGATCTGGGTAAGAATTAAATCAAGAAGAAAGAGTTATATTAAACCAACATCCCATGCAAGGTTGATTTTGAAATAAGACAGCTCAAAAATATGGTTGAACACATTACTATGAAATACAAAGACACCCAATTTGAATCAATAAAGCAAGACTCAGAACCAAGATTTCTGACATGAAATTCTCCCCTGTGAAGCCTTTCTGCTTTAGTAAAGCAGATCCCATTTCCAGTTTATACCTATCATAAGTTTTCTAGGGCTTCCCTGAGAGCTCAGTTGGTAAAGAATCTGCCTGCAATGCGGGAGACCTGTTTTCAATCCCTGGGTTGGGAAGATTCCCTGCAGAAGGGAAAAGCTACCCACTCCAGTATTCTGGCCTGGAGAATTCCATGAAATGCTCAGTCCATGGGGTCACAAAGAGTTTGACACAACTGAGCAACTTTCACTTTTTCATTTTCACCCTGTGTCCAGAATCCTTGGTTCAGGGCATGTAACCTAAGCCAGCTCAAGTAGGGGGAATTGCTGTGACAAAAGTATTTTGAGGGGAGGGTTCTCGAAAATATGTATTTTGAAGCTTGGAATTGCATTAGCTGTTTCACCATTATGAAATAAGCCAACCTGAGGACAAAACACACTTTAAAAGATCAGAACTGAGAGAATCACTGATCAAATCATACCTGAAGCCTCAACTCACACCTGAATCCTACCTTACCTTTGAACTTTCAGTTACACAAGCAAGTGTGCCTGCATGGAGAAGGCAATGGCACCCCACTCCAGTACTCTTACCTAGAAAATCCCATGGACAGAGGAGCCTGGTGGGTTGCAGTCCATGGGATCCCTAAGAGTCAGACACGACTGAGCGACTTCAGTTTCATTTTTCACTTTCATGCATTGGAGAAGGAAATGGCAACCCACTCCAGTGTTGCTGCCTGGAGAATCCCAGGGACGGGGGAGCCTGGTGGGCTGCCGTCTATGGGGTTGCACAGAGTCAGGCACGACTGAAGCGACTCAGCAGCAGCAGCAGCAGTGTGCCTGCATGCATGCTAAGTTGTTTTGGTCATGTACAACTCTGCGACCCTACGTACTGTAGCCCACCAGGCTCCTCTGTCCATGGGATTTCTCAGGCAAGAAAACTGGAGTGGGTGTCCATTTCCTTCTCCAGGGGATCTTCCCAACCCAGGCATTGAACTTGGGTCTCCTGCATTGCAGGCAGATTCTTTACCATCTGAGCCACCGGGGAAGCCCAATGTTTTTGAAACATAAAATCAGATTTTAAAGTGAGAATCCCTGACCCCTTCCCCCAGTAGAAAGTATCACCCATTTTTTGACCCTCTATTATTAGGATAATTGTCACAGGTACTACTACATCTTCTTACTAGATTTTAGTCCTTTCACGTCTATGTTTTTTGATATCAAACAACAATAATGATTACAAACTAGTTTAACAAATAAGGCACTCAGGAATGGTGTATAAGCAACTGCATATGTGAGTCTTGAGCAACAGTTTTCAAACTCATAAGAATGTCCATCAGCAGACGAATGGATAAGAAAGATGTGGTACATATACATAATGGAGTATTGCTCAGCCATTAAAAAGAATACATTTGAATCAGTTCTAAAGAGGTAGTTGAAACTGGAGCGTATTATACAGGGTGAAGTAAGCCAGAAAGAAAAACACCAATACAGTATGCTAACACATATATATGGAATTTAGAAAGATGGTAATGATAACACTGTATGTGAGACAGCAAAAGAGACACAGATGTATAGAACGGACTTTTTGGACTCTGTGGGAGAGGGAGAGAGTGGGATGATTTGGGAGAATGGCACTGAAATGTATACTATCATGGAAGAAACGAATCGCCAGTCTATGTTTGATACAGGATACAGGATGCTTGGGGCTGGTGCACGGGGAAGATCCAGAGAGATGATATGGGGTGGGAGGTGGGAGGGGGGTTCAGGATTGGGAACTCATGTACATCCATGGCAGATTCATGTTGATGTATGGCAAAACCAATGCAGTACTGTAAAGCAAAATAAAGTAAAAATAAAAATTAAAAAAAAAAGAATCACCTATGGAACTTTTAAAATATCAGACCTCATATCCACGCAAATCTGATGCAAGTAGTCATTTCATAGTTGGAAGAACTGACTTAAGAAATGTCAGCTAGTATTTCTTATATAATTTAATGGATCTAGATTCCTCAAGCTGGAACATTTTGACTCTAATAATATAGTATTTACAATAAATAATGATAGGAAATTGTCATTTATATTTTCTTGTAAGTCATTTGTGCAACCGATTATATTAATTCTTGATTTCATCAGCATAGCTTCAGTTCAGTTCAGTTGCTCAGTGGTGTCCGACTCTTTGTGACCCCATGGACTACAGCACGCCAGGCTTCCCTGTCCATCACCACTCCTGGAACTTGCTCAAACTCATGTCCATCGCTTTGGTGATGCCATCCAACCATCTCATCCTCTGTCATCCCTTTATCTTCCTGCCTTCAATCTTTCCCAGCATCAGGGTCTTTCTCAATGAATCAGTTTTTTGCATAAGTGGCCAAGTATTGGAGTTTCAGCTTCAGCATCAGTCTTTCCAGTGAATATTCAGGACTAATTTCCTTTAGGATGGACTGGTTGGATCTCCTTGCAGTCCAAGGGACTCTCAAGAGTCTTCTCCAACACCACAGTTAAAAACTACTGTAAAGTGACATTTTAAATCAGTATCATGTATTAAAAGGGGCAGAATTTTGATTTAAGATAGATCTAGATTCTAAACCTGATTACTTAGACAGTATTTAACTAAATTCTGCCTAATTTTTCTCATTTCTAAAATGAAAATAATTAGGCTCCTTCAAAAGATTTTGAGGAGAAATAAAATAATGAAAATACACACCTACTATATGACCAACATAGATAGCATATTAAAAAGCAGAGACACTACTTTGCCAACAAAGATCCATCTAGTCAAGGCTATGATTTTTCCAGTAGTCATGTATGGATGTGAGAGTTGGACTGTGAAGAAAGCTGAGCACCGAAGAATTGATGCTTTTGAACTGTGGTGTTGGAGAAGACTCTTGAGAGTCCCTTGGACTGCAAGGAGATGCAACCAGTCCATTTTAAAGGAGACCAGTCCTGGGTGTTCTTTGGAAGGAATGATGCTAAAGCTGAAACTCCAGTGCTTTGGCCACCTCATGGTAAGAGCTGACTCACTGGAAAAGACTCTGATGCTGGGAGGGATTGGGGGCAGGAGGAAAAGGGGACGACAGATGATGAGATGGCTGGGAGGCATCACCAACTCGATGGACGTGAGTCTGAGTGAACTCCGGGAGTTGGTGATGGTCAGGGAGACCTGGCGTGCTGCAATTCATGGGGTGGCAAAGAGTCAGACACGACTGAGAGACTGAACTGAACTGAACTGAACTGAACTGACACACCTACAATAGAATGTTGTATAAAGTAGAAACTAGTATATTGTAGTTGTTGTTACTTGAATTCCTTGGCTACTTAATTCTTTTATGTATAATTTTAAAAATTTTATTTATTTAGAATGGTTATGGAAAATTACCATTTTGGAAAGACTTGGTATAGTAATGATAGATCCATTAGTTTAGTTCTTTGAGCTCCTGCTAGATTGTTGGTGAAAGATAACTAAAGTCTTACTGCCTTAAACCTCCCCAGAGTAGCCTAGTGATCTTTAAAAATCTGTTGCTTGCTAGGATTTATATTTATCCTGAAACAGAAATTATGTGGAAAAGAAAATAAGGGAAAAGGTCATTATGGTGCATTATGTGTATATTGTTGACAAGGCACAGCATTACTCACATTTAATGAAGTGATAAGACAGTGAATATGGCAATGATCAATTAAGCATCCATCATTGTAAGCTTCCATACAATAAGGGTCTAAAGATTGCAGGTAAAGTTATACAGTTAGATTTATTCAAATCTGTTGTATAGTATGTTATAACCATCATTCACCATAAAACTTCCCTCAGTTCAGTTCAGTTCAGTCGCTCAGTCCTGTCTGACTCTTTGCAACCCCATGAATCGCAGCACACCAGGCCTCCCTGTCCACCACCAACTCCCGGAGTTCACTCAGACTCACGTCCATCGAGTAAGTGATGCCATCGGAGATATCGTAATTTACTGTCATTGGTAGTTCCTGGTCATTATATGATTAATGAAAATCCAAACTGGATAAAAGAGATTTTCTTGGGACTTAATTTTTTTTACTTATGAGGTCATAATGGAACCAGAAATTTTTTTGACATAGTTTAGTTGTCTATTTCCACAAAAGATATGTTTTAACCTCTGCTTTTCATTAACTTTTCTTTAGTTTGTGTTGTTAATAATTTCAAATACTGCCTATTATTGTGTGTTTTCTTATTGATTAGCCCTTAACCATAATCCATTAAAATATTATGTTCATTTAAAATTTATTTTCAGCATATATTTATTAAATATATTTTGTCTCCTCCAACTTTTTCTTTTGTTCAAAACAATAAGGAACTTAAAACTAAAATTCATCACTATTCAATATGAAACACAGGAAATTGCACTAGTTATATCAAGCAGAAAGAGATTTAGTACAAGGAATTAAGTGTACAAGGGAGAAGGGAATGGCAGCACACTCCAGTATTCTTCCCTGGGAAATCTTATGGACAGAGAAGCTTGGGGGACTATAGTCTATGAGGTCGCAGAGAGTTGGACACAACTTAACAACTAAACCACCACCACATTAGGTGTACAAAATCGTCAGAAAATGGTGTACTAAATGTCAAGGGTGATGTTGCTAGTGTTCATGCTCATTGCCACAAGGAATCAGAGAATTCCTACCGTAAAGAATTAGGAAACTAAATTCAAAGGAATCTTCTGAATACATCTCAGCTACTCTTCAATCTTGAGGATGGTGAATGGGAGGAGAACACAAAAGGAACTTCAAAAAGCTCAAATCTGGGAGGTCCAAACATCAGCCTGTCATTGCTGTCAGTGAAATAATATGTTTTGTGTTTTCTTTCAAGTCTCATGTGAAAGCATCTAATTTATAAAATATAAAATAGATATGGGAAAAGCTGGAGGGTTGGTAATCTGGGAAATATTGCAGTGTTTCAAGCTCTTGTGATGGAGAGAGTAGCATAGGAGATAATGGAAATGTTTCCATAAGTCAGCATGCAATATCCATCACAGTCCTTTCTTTCGGCAAATAGCATCCATATTCATGCTTGTGTTTAAATTCTTAAGCATCAGCAATAACAAACACCTATTCCACCAAAGCGATTGCAGCTATCCCTCTTACAAAGGGAGACCCAAAATTTTATCAGTCACAATATCTGTCTGTATCATATGTTATTTCCTCTTCTGGGAGAGCCACATGACACTTTTCATATCCTGCAGCCTAAAGACTGAACTATAAGGTAACCGCCATTAATACTTCTTCACTTAATAGGGGAAGGAGAGGGACAAAATAAAAGATTGATGTTTGCCAAATACACAAATATATACAAAGAAAGAAAGGATGACTACATGTCTACTGCATCCCTCATGTCTTCAGTAGTTCAAATGAAGACCTTCTATAGTACCCATTTCTTGTTCATTTGTAGCCAACAAAACGTTCTGTTTTGTTTTGTTTTGTTTTGTTTTGTTTTGTTTTAATCATGGTTACTTGATGGTCCTGTGAGCCAAGACTTCGTTCTTAGTGATGCTGCTGGTACTGGATATTTGGGCTTCTTCCCTCAACTTATACTATTGGGCATGCAAGTATTTTGGAAAAGGGAATGGCAACCCACTTTAGTATTCTTGCCCAGAGAATCCCATGGACAGAGGAACCTGGCAGTCTACACTCCATTGGGTCACAAAGAGTTGGATACAACTGAATGACCAACACACACACCTGCAAGTATTTACTCAGAGGCACTCTATGAAATCCTCAAGTTTGCAGACATCTCTGTTTTGAGAAGCAGCAACTCTATTTCCCATTGATAGACAGAATCAATCATCCAATTTATCACAATATTTCAATATGGTAATGCTAAATTTTAACAATAGTTATCATAGTACTTGTATTTTCTTTTTTTCTCCATGTTGAGTTTGCATGATGCCAATATATCCACAATGGATGTTGACATTTTCTGTTTTGATACAGGTGTAAGTCATTTTATACATTGACTTTATTTAATGATAGTTTTGTGGACGTTTTCTACTTGAAAAGATGGGTTAGCAAATTTCAAACTAAGATAGATGTGTAGTTTTACCTGGGCTAGTACGGAAAAGCATTACTTGCTAATATGGCATCCTTTTTGCTGCTCTCTCTCTCTCACATTTCTTTGCCAACAAAGGTCCACCTAGTCAAAGCTATGGTTTTTCCAGTAGTCATGTATGGATGTGACAGTTGGACCACAAAGAAGGCTGACCTCTGAAGAATTGATACGTTTGAACTGTGGTTCTGGAGAAGACTCTTAAGAGCCTCTTGGACATCAAGAAGATTAAGTCAGTCAATCCTAAAGGAAACTAACCCTGAATATTCATTGGAAGGACTGATGCTGAAACTGAAACTCCAATACTTTGGCCACCTGATGCGAAGAGCCAACTCATTAGAAAAGACCCTGATGCCGGGAAAGATTGAAGGCAGGATGAGAAGGGGATGACAGTGAACAAGATGGTTGTATGGTATCATTAACTCGATGAACGTAGGTTTGAGCAAGCTCTGGGAGGTGGTGATGGACAGGGAAGTCTGGTGTCCTGCAGTCTATGGGGTTGCAAAGAATTGAACATGACTGAGCGACTGAACAACAGCTCTCACATACACAAAAAGGTCTTGAGAGATAAGGAAGTAACACAGAGTTAGATATTAACTCCTTGAGTTGAATTCCACATTATAGAGAAGACACCTTGTAGATACACCAGCATGAAGTAGTCTGAAAGAATATAATTTTGTTTTTCAAAGTGTGTTTTTGACATGTTATGACATACAAGGTGAAAAGTTATTCAGAATAAGATTATTTTTTATCTTACTTAGATATTAATTGGGCATTAACCACAAGCCTGATGTTTCTGAGTAGTCTCCTTTTTCTCTGAACTATTTTCTTACAAAATTCTTATCTACATTAAAATGCTAAAGCTAAAAATTTTCATCCAGAAGTTTGGAAATACAAAATATTCGGGTATTAGTACACATGTGAAAAAGTGACATGAAGGATGAATAGAATTAATCACATAAATAGATATACAGGGCTTGGAATTCAGGAAAGCATTCATGGAAAAGCTATGAATATAAGAAAAAATGAAGGAAACTAAGTGTGTGTGGAAAGAAAGGAGAAGAGAACTTGTAAGATGTTGGGGAAGTAAATCAGAGCAGCTCTTTAAGGATCTTTTAATAAAAACAAAACAAAACAAAACAAAAACAAAAAAAACAAGCAGTGAAGAGTTTGTACTCTGTCCAGAGAACATGGAGGATATATTGGAAGAAGTAAGCCTGGGATAAGGTACATCAGTTGGATGGTTGTTAAGAAGTCCAGACAGGAGTAGAGAGTGGCCCAGACTGGGATATTGGAAGTGGAAATCGTTTAACAGTTCTTTTAGAAAGTAAAATAGATAATATTTCAGTTCAGTTCAGTCGCTCAGTCGTGTCCAACACTTTGCAACCCCATGAATCGCAGCACGCCAGGCCTCCCTGTCCATCACCAACTCCCGGAGTCCACCCAAACTCACGTCCATCGAGTCAGTGATGCCATCCAGCCATCTCATCCTCTGTCGTCCCCTTCTCCTCCTGCCCCCAATCCCTCCCAGCATCAGAGTCTTTTCCAATGAGTCAACTCTTCGCATGAGGTGGCCAAAGTACTGGAATTTCAGCTTTAGCATCATTCCCTCCAAAGAA